>NC_056748.1:887937871-888170371 GCF_019279795.1 Protopterus annectens | reverse complement strand
CCACACAAATCGTATTTGGCCCTCCTATATGATGTCTGGCCTTATTCTTGCTAGTCCGCCTGCTGTTAGTAAGATGAAACACTTGTAGTCATGATTCACAGTTGATCATTGGCCAGTAACAGGAGGTGGACAGCACATCTTTCCCTCCTTTAGTATTATTGCTACTACTGCATGCTTCCTTCTTTCCAAGATTCTGGAGGGTTATTTCCTCGTGATACCCTGTTAATATTGTTGTCCAGCTTTCTAACACTTTCCACAAATGACTCCAGCAGTTCTATGGGGTAACCATCAGTCGTGGGTGACTCCCCTTTTTCATCATCTTCAGTGCATCTCCTGCTTCTCCCCTGGTTACTTCCTTCTCTAATTCTTTTGTTTTTTGATTTCCTGTGTTATTTGTTCCTTTGTCCTCCCAGCTCATTTTCTCTTTGTCTGTACTTATTGAGTCATTTTGTTTGATGTATAACTTGAAGTTTTGAAATTCTTCCAAGATTTCTTTGCGTTTGAACTATTTTGTCAGACCCCTCCTCTCCTATATGGTGTACTCCTACTACATTTTGTCTTTGTCAAATTGCCAGTGCTGTAGTGGCCTGTGGGGTGTTTGCCAAACAAAAAAAAATTCTAAGCTTACCCTTT
This sequence comes from Protopterus annectens, assembly GCF_019279795.1. NCBI lineage: Eukaryota > Metazoa > Chordata > Ceratodontiformes > Protopteridae > Protopterus > Protopterus annectens. The sequence goes on along the minus strand of NC_056748.1, from coordinate 888,169,738 downwards.
TTCTTCAGTTTTTTTCATCCACCCATTTTTGTATCTCACCTTTTTTAGTTCCGTCTTTTATCCATACCTCCCTGTGTTGCATGCAGCAGTTGCCTAAACTCATCTTTCATATCGCTACATACCATCTTTTTTGTTTTCCTTGCGTTCCCTTTCTTGTACTTGTCTCTTGGCTCCATTTTTGTATTGTCCCCTACACTTCCTTTTTAATCTAGTCTTGCCATTACATTTTGAAGCTCCTTACCAAAGCTAGTCCATCTCATCCTTTTGCTCTAGCCAATTCCCAGGCATCCAGCAGTGTCCTGTTGTCATGTGCTGTCAGTACCAGTCAGCTTCAGTACTGCTTTAACTAGCTCACTATCTGAGACTGTTAGTGCTCCATCATCCACTCTTTCTATTCTATGTGGGTGTTCAATGTTAATGTAACCTCTGTTTTGTCTTGCCTCTGCCTTGTATCTAGGGGAGTAATAGGTGAATCTTGTGTCCTGTTTTGTCAGAGGATAGGAGACATATCTATCCATTCCATGCCTTTAAAGTAGTTCCCTAGGTATTTCCTCTCTTTCTGTATCCTATTCCTAGGTCCTGTATCTACATCTCTTCCTACTAGCCACATTCCAGTCATCTGGTGTAGTGCACACCCCTTCTTGGAAGTAATATTATGTTTGACAGCAACTCTGTTATCCTTTTTGTGTCTGTGTTGGCAAGTAGGCCAATACTGTTGTGATGGTCTCTCCCTCTAGATTACACTGTGTACCCACAAACATTCCTTTAAAGTCTTCTAACGTATGGATAACTTGCAAATTTAATCCACTTTATAATAAAGCTGTTGCCCTCCTGCATTCTATACAGTGATGCGCTAGCTTCTACTGTGTATCCTTGCCTGTTTGTTTTAAGCATTTTACTTCATCCTTTCATCTCTTGCATCTCTTGTAGGGCAACTATATGGTATCCCCAACTCTTTTTCCCCTCTATAGTGTTTTGTTAATCTACTGACATTCCAAGTAGCTATTTTCAGTTTACTCTCCATTTTTTGATAGTGTGCGTTTCCATTTTTCCTGCCTTCCTCTTCTTCCTGCTTCCTCTGTCGCTCTCTCTCTCTCTGTCTTATATTTCTACTAGTTTCTGATTCCATTTTAGCATGTAATCCCCTCTTTCCAGTCTCTCCCTTCTCTGTAGTATGTTTTCTTGTGCACTTTTCACCTCCTTTGCTAACTTTAAACTTGAATCATATATTTAACACGTTATAGCTTTCTCTTTCTTTAACACGTTATAGCTTTCTCTTTCCTTTTTCTGACTACGCGCTTATTTAACTTCTTTCTATTGGGTCTTGTTGACTCGCTTCGCTTACTATGACTTGCTGCCACCCCTTTCCTGCTTCAGTAAGCAGGTGTTGCATTGTAGTTTGGCTGTTTGTGCTCCCTCCCCTTTTATGTTTACTATCTTTACTACTAGCCAAGAGCCTGTTCATTTTTCTTCTTTTCCTGTTTTTCCGTAAGTCCTGTGCTCTCCATCTGTCTCCAGTCTCTTCCCACGCTTAACTTCATAGCCTTCTTTCCTTTGAGTTTCTTAAGCTTTCCTACTCCCCCTTCCTTTCTCTTTGCTACATTTGTATCTGTTTTGACTGCCTCGTAGCTGCATTACCGTGCATTTCATTGCTGCTGTCCTGAGTGTTGGCTTTTCATCTAGCTGATGTGTGTAGTCATTTTTCCTTCTGTGCTTTTATTCTTAAGTCTAGCGTGCTTCTCATCCCTACATGCCACAAGAAGTGTTTGACCAGGTTTTGGAGGGTCTTACGAGAGAGACCTTGAAGATCCATCACTGCCACGTGTATAATAATCTGTGGTATGCTCGGAGTTACTTTTGATCTTCAGATGTGGAAAGCAGAGCAATTGCCATTGGGAAGGCTAAATTCCGTCATTCCTCATTCGTCTTTCTGCTTTCACCAATGGTGACAAAGCTTCCTTTGATTTTTTTTACTAATTCCATGAAAAGGGACTTCCGTGGATTTGTTCCATCATTTGGTGGAATGAAGAAAAAAGGTCAAGACAGGTCTTCCTTTGGGAGTTTTATACTTGCCAAAGTTCATTTCATAGGATGCAGGTTGCATCTGTATTCCTCGGTGATCTGTACCCGAGAGAGTCCTCTTCCTTGGAGCGATGGAGGATTTAGCAGTTCCGATTGCCATTATTAGAATCTTCAGTAACAGGGTGTGCTTGAAAGAAGGGTTTCCCTCCACTTGCTGACTTGGTTTGCCCTCCTTATAGACAATTTGGTCAGGGAAATAAATGTTCATATTTACAATTTGCCATTTTTATTCTGCTCTCCTCCAGGACCCTACCATCCTGACACCACATAAAGACCATCAAACCAAGAATCCTGGGGCTTAGTGCCTGAAAAAACAAAGCCATCAAGCGACACAGAATACAAGCAAAGTCACAGTTTCTTTTCTAGTGTTTTTTGATTCCTTGAAGTGTATGGATCTGAGTCCTGTTCTTGAATTTTGTGGGCTAAATTTCTTGCCTTCTCTGAACAAAGAAAATGCTATATATTCTGTGTTCTGCAAAGGAGGGGGGAATGTTTACTGAATTGACAGGATGCACTGTCTTTATTTCCAGAATGCTTGCTTTCAAACCAAAATAAGGAAAGCACAGTAGATTAACTTGTGGGTAGACTCATTCCATTTTTAGTTCCAGCTGCTGCAGTCTGGCTTCCCCTTTTTGCCTAGATGTATATAATTGACATTGTTGTGTAGTAGCTTTTAGGCTATATGTGTTATGTCTTGCCTGCTTCCAAAAGCTCTGGCTTCCTCCTACACTTGCACTCTAACTGCTGATTGGTCAGCCCAGAAGAGGAAAAATCAGCAATCGGAGTGGAAAATCTTTGTGGTGTTTGCTGCCTCATGAAGAAACTGCTCAGAGGCTTCACGAGCAGCAGACAGCACTTCATCTCCTTATCCGGAAGATAAGTCACATGTGAGGAACCCTTCCATACAAGAAATTGAATTATTGTGTGTGTATTTTTACCTTTTTGTGTTTTAATGGTTTTGGGCTCTTTAAGAAACCTGGTATTTCTTTAATATTAGAAGTTTCGTATCAGGGACTGCTAATTCGGGGGCTTGTTTTATGAGGAAATGTACTGCCTATGTAAACATTTCTGTATTTAAATGAAAGTTGTGTGTGTGTGATGTTTCACTTGGGCAGTACCTCAGGAGGTATAGTGCTTCGTTCATGTTTCAACAACATATCTGCCATTTTTTCTGACTAAAGAGATTTATGACCAGAATTGTGTGTGAAGCTTATGCATTAGTGTTTTAGGCACATTGTATGTGAAAGTGTACGTGTGCTGTTTGCGCAAACTACTTGACAACTTGCTATTCCAACCTACTCCTTCCAACATTTGTAATGGCATCTGAAGAATTCTCCTTGGTCACAGCATGGATACTTACCCAGCTTCTGGTCAGACTTTCGCATTTCCTAGAAAGAAAATAAAAAATTTGCCAGAGCCCTTTCCAACTTAGTGGGCTCAGTCTTCTCAGCCGGTGGTGGACGTCTCAGTAGTGACGAGTAGTCATTCCTCAGACCACTCATTTCCTTTCAGCCACCATGAACCAGGAGTCTGCCATGTCCTCTTCAAGTGACCAAACAGGGAATGGGAGAACCATCTTTACTGGGGCACAGAGGTATATTGGGGGATGCTGCCGGATGTGTCCATGGGATTTTTCTTCTGCAAGCCTGTTACTGAAGATACCTGAAAAGGAGAAAAATGGCAGTGCTACATGTAACCACCCTGATTCAGTGCTACATGTAACCACCCTGATTCAGTGCTACATGTAACCACCCTGATTCAGTGCTACATGTAACCACCCTGATTCACAACTTTCAGTACCAACAAAGCAGATCAGCTTTGGAAAGTTTGTTGCACCAATAAGCAGTTGTTCTTAGATGTGACCCTGCAGCAATCTCAACATCTATGCCAACAGGGAACAATTCCTTGGTATCATCCATCCATTCCCCAGCGGACAAGGACTAGAAAATTATGGACAGATTTGGTAAGAAATTGTTTTTCTTCCACTTGAGTCTAAAAGTTAAGAATTATATACATCAATGTGCGGAAGTTGGTGTTTTTTTGGTATGGACAGTTTATGAGAACTAGCTACCACTCTTCCCCCTGAGGGTAATGCCTATAGAAATTCTATTTCCAACATTTCCCAAGTAACTAAACATGCCTTAATGAGTGTGTATGATTGAAATAATGTGCCTAGGGCCTCTACCTCTGCTGTTTTGAGACAGTATGCCTGGGTACATGATCAAAAGCTTTCCGATGAGGTAACGTCTGCATTTTGAATTCAGCTTTAGATAATGAGGGTTTTATTTGACACATCTATTCAGGTCCTCAAATGATTTGTTGTGAGAGGGAAGTTGATTCTGGGAGTTTCTAAGATTTTTCAGCCCCCCTCCTTATAGATCTCCCAGATCTTCCACATCTAAGAAACAAAGCAAGTATTCCCTGCCTTCTCAGGCTAGATGGGGGAAACAGAGTTGGCGAGAGGAGAACAATAGGAAACAAGGATCCTTTCCAAAATAGGAGCAGTTTACAATTTCAGAATAACTATGCTAGCATTCTTACCCCAAACTCCTCCCTCTCTACTCCAGTCTCTCAGCCTGCCCCAGCAACTGGCTCTGTACATCCCCCATTGCATACAGTTTGCTCTGGGTGCAAAAACCTCCTTTAAGGGGAGATCCTCCCCACCCTCTGCACCAGGCATACTTGTTCCCTCAGGTTCTTCAGCCCTTGCTCACTCTAGGGCTCATAGAGTCAGTGCCATTAAATCAAAGGGGCAAAGGCTTATGTTCCAGAATGGTTCTAGTGCCAAGAAAATGAAATTTCTTTGAAAACAGTCCTAGATCTTTCCTTCCTAAATCTGTATGTGGAAGGTCCAAAACTCAAGATGTTGACCCTTCAGATTCTGTTACCTCTCATTCTCCAGGGAGCCTTTTTGGTAACATTGGACCTAAAAGGTGCACACTATCACATTTTCATAGCAAAGGCTTCAGGAAATTACTCTTATTCTCTGTGTCTGGGTCACATTATCAGTTTTTTGGGTTACCTTTGGATTATTTCTCACTCCAAGGGTGTTTTACAAAGTGCCTGCATCCAATCTTAATTCACTGCAGACTGAATGACACTCATAATTTTTCCCTATTTAAACAACTTGCTTATGTTTGCAGCATCTCCTCCCAGACATCAAGGGTGCTTAACATGGGTTTCATCTTTTCTGACCGATCCAGGATTGCAGGTAAATATTTAGAAATCCTGTTTGGTCCCATCACAAAGGATTGTCTTTCTAGGATATGTTAGAGACACTGCAACAAAAGGCCTTTTTGAGATAGAAGAAGGTTAATTTTTATCTGGAAATTTTCCTGAGTTTCTCTACTCAGTCTAAGACTTCAGCCATAGAGATTCTCAGGATCCTGGGGGTCACGGCATCTATGATTCTTATGATTACTCTCACCAGGTTACAAATGAGAAAGATTCAGTGGTGTCTAAAAACACATGGACCCAAGATCTGCATCCTCTAGAATCTGAGATCCCAGTCTTGGGCTTTGATAAAAAAAAAAAAAAAAAAAAAAATTGCACTGGTTAAGACTACTTGTACATGCAACAGCAGGCCTTCCATTTTTTGCTTCTACCTCTAAGTTAATCTATAACTTGAGAACGTCAGATTTTGCTTGTGCGCAGTTTCAGTGGAGTAAAGGTGCAAGGCCTGTGGGATTCTTCAGACAGACCAAAGCACACAAGTATAAAAGTGATGTTGGCTGTGACCCATGTCTTAATCTCTTCATATATGGCCTGCAGGACCTCTCCAGGTATTTACCAACCACACCATAGCAATATGGTACATCAACAAGCAAGGTAGTACAAGGTTATGTCAACTATGCAGTCTGACTGTGATTGCATGGAGGAGATAGCTCTTCAGCACTCAGAATGTAGGATGCTTGAAGGTTACTATCATAGTGGAAGACCAGCTGAGCTGGGCCAGGGCAAACACTCAAAAATGGGCAATGAATGAGGGGGTCTTCCAAGAACTGATCAGTTGTGGGGAACACCTTGTGTAGATCTGTTTGCTTCCTTTAAAAACAGACAGCTTGACAGATTTTGCTCCAGGACTCCATGTGAAAATGTCTGGAAAAGGGATTCATTTTCATTCCTATGGACAGGGATGTTCCTGTATACATTTCCACTGATATCAGGGTAATTTTGAAGACAAGGACTCTCCAAAAGTAATTGTGGTTGCTAGTGGCCCCCTTTTGGCCCAGGCAACATTGTCTTTCCCTTCTTATTGAATTGGCCACAAACTTCCTCGCAAGCTGACTCTTTTCACACAAGACAGGGAGAGGTTTATGCACCCTGATCTCCAACATTTTCATCTAGCTGCCTGGATGATTCAGTACTGATAACTTTTAGGCACCTCTGTTTAGAAGATGTGCAGCAGGTACTAAAAGAAGCAAGAAAATCTTATTGGCCAGTGGAAGATATTTTCTAGTTGGGGCCCTGGTTATTGAATAGGCACCATCTGGGCTAATGTATGATTGGTGATCAAATATCCATTTCAGCATGCCTGTCCGTGGATCCTCCATTTTCAGTGTTTTTAGTAAAACAAAACTGCGGTGGTGGTGCTGCGGTAGTATTGTCGCCTCATAGCAAGACGTTGTCCCGTTCGATTCTCAGCTAGAGCTTCTGTGTGGAGGCATACGTGAATGGGGCGTGCCTTCATTGAAGGTTGTGCGTCAGGGCTGGTAACCCGGTACGTAAAAATCCACTACCAATCATTAGCGGACCGGAGTTCCGCTGTGGCGACCCCTAACCGGGAAAAGCCGAAAGACACAACAACAACTTTCTGAAAGGAGTGTGAAGTGTTAGACCAACATGCAAACAGGTTGCTTCTTTCTGGGATCTTTTCTTTGTGCTAGAGAGGTTGACAACATCTCCATTTGAACATACTTATCAAGCAGTTTTAAAGTTCATTACTTGAAAAAATCTATTCTTATTCCTCTGACATCTGCAGGAAGATTATCCAAGTGGCATGGTGGGAGAACCCTATCTTTTGTTCCATAGAGGGTCTTGTTATAAATAAATCTCTTATTTATACTCAAGGTTGTTTCAAAGTTTACTTTGAATCAGGTCATCAATTTCCCAGTATTCTTTTAGACCCCAAGAACCAAGGAGAAAGTCTACATACTCTGGACAAGCGTAGACCGCTCGGGTACTGTCTTATAACCAAGTTCTTTAGAAAAGCTGATCAGCTTTTTATTTTTTATGTTGGGGCTAAGAAAGGAGATCCTGTGTCCTGTGTCAAAACAGACTATTTTCAGATGGTTGTCATTTTGCTGTTACCTTTTGTTATTCCTATCATGGTAAACTTTGTCTAGGCAGTGCCAAAGCTCACTTTTTATAAGGATCTTGTCTTCTCCAATGATGTATTGGAAAGAGCTGGACTTGAAGTATTGTAGAGACAACTACATGCTCCTCTGTATGTGCCTTTACTAGGCATTACAAACTGGATTTTTATAGATCCAGGACTGGTCCTAGCAAAGCCAGTTTCCAGGGGCTCCTGGATCCATATCATTCCTCCTCCCAGGTTGGCTAGGCTTTGGTAATCAACCCATATTGCCTAAAGGCCACTGCAGCAGTGGGAAGGATAAGCATAGTACATTTGTGTAAGTTGCATTTACCCAGGTCATAACAGCCATAACAGTTGTTCTTCTTTCGGCTTTTCCCGGTTAGGGGTCGCCACAGCGGAACTCCAGTCCGCTAATGATTGGCAGTAGATTTTACGGTGCCGAGGTGGCAGCCCGACGACCAACCTTCAACAAAGGTACACCCATTCACGCATGGCTTTCGAACGCCACTCAACTGTGGGGAGGGCATGCAGACTCCACACACAAGGCACTCCAGCCGAGAATCAAATGGGAGAACCTCTTGCTGTGAGGCGACAATGCTACCGCTGCACCACCACAGCCATAACAGTAGATGTTTGAACTCCTCACTGCTGCAGTAGCTGTACCCACTCTCATCCCCCTACTTTTGTATATAGTTATTGCTGAGATATAGTCTGGTGGTTATTTCTTATTTAGTTCAGTTTGAGTACACAACTTTTAACTAAATGTTGCATAGATTTTCCAGTTTGAATGATTTTCAGTCCTCATGGCTGAACAATCAGCAGTCAAGAGTGGGAAGTGTGGGAGCGAGCCAGAGCTTTTGGAAGCTGTCCAGTTGTTGTGCATTGGGTAAGACATAACTCTTATGGCCCAAAGGCTACTGCAGCAGGGAGGAATTCTAATGTTACGGTTAAATAAAACCTTTACACAGCTGTACTTTTTTTAACCACATGCATTATGGTTGCTGCTGATTTCTTGAAGCCAAAAACCTTAAGCTTTCGCTGGCTGTTTGACTAACCAACTGTTAGTTAGACTTTCAAAGCCTTTGAAGACTGCCTACTTAATGAGAGCCCTTTTCAGTATTTTTTTCCGTGGTGAAAAAAGCTGTCTGGAAAAAAAAACAATTCTGCTTCATTCAAATTCATCTCTTAGAAGATTGTAGAAACCTAAAAACGTACATGACATTTTCTTCTAGTGCAGGTTAGCCTCATATCACCACTAGCTTATAACTTTATTTAATTCAGGTTATGTTATTTATATGGTAGATGATAGCAGCATTTTGATATTTTAATGTAAATATGATGCTCCTTCTGCATATTGTTCATATTGCGTTGCATGTAATTAATAGACTGCTTCTGCGTGCAGCTTACAATGTGCATTACATTTCCTGCTAACGGTGCTTTCATTGTTATTTGGATCACTGTTGTGTACAAGATATCTTTGTTTCCCTGAAGACCCTCTTGTGTTGCTCAAGTGGTTCCAATTGTTAACTGAACATTTTTAAACTTGGACATTAATAATTGGAGCTCATTTTCTCTGATTACACCCCTCTGTCAAATGAGAAGGGCTTTGTTTGTCTCTGGCCTCATGCTGGTAGTTATGCATTTCCTCTTCCATCACTCCCAATCATCCAAATTTATGGTCTGTGCCTGACATGATTTTGCAACCTTGATATTTCTAGCTGGCAAGATTTTCAGCCCTCTTCTGTCATTCCAGTCTTCTCCTTGGAAGACTCATTTGTTCAAAGGAGCCTTTTGTGACCTACCCACGGTGGACATCATTGCTTTGACCATGATGCCCAGCTTGACCTTATAGCTTGCTTAGTTCACTTAGTGGACATGGCTTATGGTCTTCAGTGAAAGGTGTCACTGTTTCTGTTTAGCCTGCTATAGTAAATGTACTAGATTTTGGTATTGGTAGATGAAAGGGCCCTTTTTCAGAATTTTGATCCTTTTTTCATTTTGGATCTCTTTTTTTGTCTTTGCTTTTATTTATATTTAAGGTCCTTATTTTCATGCTTCTAAATTATATGACCGTGATGTTGACCATTGCTCTGGCTCTAGAAACTTTACATTTATAAAATTTTTCCCCAGAGAGTCCTTTAAGCTTCAACCTCTCCATTGTCCATTACGCTCTTAAGGTCTGAACTTTTTAAATATTGCCATTTTACCTTCCTTTGAACAGGCTAATTTGACATATTGGGAGTATTTTCATTGTTTTCTGTTAATCTTGTTCAGAATAACTTATTTTTTATTACTTTTGCTGACGAACCTTACCTGGCCTTGTGTCAGGCATAGACTTATCTTTCTGCATTCCAGCTGTGGTGAAAAACCTTAAATCTATTCAGTATTGCAATCATTTTCACTTGATTAAAGAGGAATGTCTCTTGAAATAAGTGTGGGTATGCACAGACAGTGAGATTAAGTGACCAGAACGGCTTTCTTGAGGAAGGATTCCCAACTCAGATTAAACTCAAAGGACAAGAATCTGCCTGAGCAGTGTTTTTATTAAGTAGTTGGTTAACTTGCTTTTATGAAAAGCATGTGAATCGTTGGTATGAAACAAAGGGTCGGTTCCACTATGACTTTTGCCTTATTTACAAACCTAAGCTGTGTAGAGGTTGAGTATCATTCTTCAGGGTTGTCCTTAACAGTATTCTGCACTGGAGACCTCTGTCCTTAACAGTATTCTGCACTGGAGACCTCCACCCTTTGGCAGAGGGGGAGGGGGTGCTGTATTTTTTTGGTGTTGGCTAAGGAATGTGTTATCAGAGGTTACTTTCTGGTACTGCAATGTCTTGAAATAAGATAGAAAATTTATGTCAAATACTTATCCTAACCGTGGATCTTAAAATCGGTGTTTTGGCAGTAGGGTAGTATTTTTATAGCCCTTCTATATATTGTATGTTAATGGCTCTCCATGCTGGTGACTGTAGTCCTGTCGTATTTACTTTACTAATGAATGCGTGTTTTATTTATTTATTTATTTTTTTTACCCATACAAAACATTCTGTTTAGAGGATAATATTGATCAGAGCTGTAGATAATGGTAAAAATCACCCTGTTCAGTATGCTGCTAATAGCACCAGTGGTTACTGTCTGGAATTTTAGGACCAAGAAGAGTGGAATGTATGTCTGGTGCAAAAGGTGCTATGAATATCTAAGGTTATAGATAGTGAGTACTTCCCTTGACCTTAGTATGCACAATTTATCATTTAAAAGCATAGGAGTGTGTATACTTGCATAGGCAAAGCAGTCCGCATCTGTCATGGAATGCTCTTGTAATGTAAAAAGCATAGCATTTGGTGTTTACAGTGAACATATAAGGCTTTGGTTTGAATACCCCTATGCCTTGATACTTCTGTTTTCATGGTTACCATTGGTAGGTCACACAGTAGATGATTATGTGGCTGTATTTAATGAAACTTGCTATAGAAGTTAAATTTTCACCTTGGCTAGGGGCCTCTTATGATATGTTGATTTTTCTTAATCACAACTAATGTTCCATTTGATGTCCCTACATTTCAGAGTCCTGCTTTTTTGTATGGCTATCCATTTTGTCTTTACAGTTTTTTGAGGCAAAAACTGCTTGCCTTGTTTGTGCATTTGTTACGTTGTCATATATTTTGCAGGCCATGCCAAGCAAGCCCTAGATATGGCTATGATGCAGGAGCAGACATTACAGTTGGAACAGCAGAGCAAAGTGAAGGTAAGCCGTTGTTTTGGTGTATGCTAATATCTGAACATTTTTAGAATACATGCAACATGTGCTTATAAAGAATTAAAATGATAAAGACATTTTAGAAGTTAAAGATATGCAGAGAGAGGTGCAATATGTCAAAGATGGAAGTCTAACCAACTTGAACAATTCCTGTATCTAGATTCTGTGGGAAAGTTGGTGTGTGCAGAACTGATGGGAGCTGAAAATCAAACCTAGTACAGTGTGTGCCTTAACATTAATGTTGCACAGAGTTGGAACTGCTAAGCTGTTAAAACCAAAGGGATAAACCTTGATCTGGCTGCTACCCTGCCACCGTGACATTTGAAATAGACTCCTGTGAGCCCCCACCACAGAATATGTCAAAGATGGAAGTCTAACCAACTTGAACAATTCCTGTATCTAGATTCTGTGGGAAAGTTGGTGTGTGCAGAACTGATGGGAGCTGAAAATCAAACCTAGTACAGTGTGTGCCTTAACATTAATGTTGCACAGAGTTGAAACTGCTAAGTTGTTAAAACCAAAGGGATAAACCTTGATCTGGCTGCTACCCTGCCACCGTGACATTTGAAATAGACTCCTGTGAGCCCCCACCACAGTTACATTTGAAATAGACCTCTTTGAGTGTAAGGGAGTGTGGAGGTTCATCCTCCAGGAGTAAAGCCAAATATGTGTATATCGTCCTTTTAGCATGTGAGAAGCTTATCAAGTGCCTGCACCATTGGAATGTCCAGGAAATGCCTTAACATTAAGGGAAGCACTTTGTCTCTATATACAGCATGAGGGTACTTATCTGTTCACACCCCACTGGCAGAGGACAAGACCATTATCCTTTTTGGTTCCACTATGCATTGCTAAGAAACATTTACAGATTAATCTTTGAAAAATATTGTGAAGCCCAGACATGTACCATGTTTGATTAGCAGTATGGGTGCTGTTGAGCTGGGAGGATGGGAGTGAGTGTCTGATGTCTGCTTATTCATCCTAGGAGAAGGAGATTTTCAACTTGTCAACCCAGTGACACCTAGAGTGAGCAGTACATGTTGCACCTATGGGATACGAGCCTGCTGAGCACATGGTGCTAGCCATGTGCTGCATATGCTGAGAGATGTCATATGCAATCGCACAGATGCTTCCCTAGTCTTGTAGCAGTTGTGTGGAACTCAAAGGAGCTGCAGCAAGAGTAAGGCTCTAGAGGGTTGGGAATCAGACAGGATCATGCAAACTCGCTCACACCCTTCCCCTTAACATCTGTCTCATTGGGGATTGAATTGCCTAATGAATCTCTCCAGTGAGGAAACAAATGGACATGAGGGCTGTCTCCTTGACTGGAGATGCCTTAAACCATCCTGGATGATGAACAAGCAAGAGGTAGAGACCTTGAGCAAAATGTTATGGATTAGAAAAAAAAAATCTTCCACTGTTCCCTTACTTGCTTAAAACAACTACATGATCATCCAGAAAAGCTGAAAAAACAGTGAATTATTGCCGCATTGCAATAGATATAATGACAGCATTGATTCTTAGTGACAGTTGGTTCGAGGTGCAAATTGTCCAGTTGTGCTGGATGAGTTCTAACACTGTCCAATAGATATATCACCACCAGAAGAACATTTGTTCCATTATGTAGTATTTGGAGGAGTGGTAGACAAAATACTGTGGGATTCCACTGGCGACTTAGAATGCAGAGAATAGAGTTGGCATTAAAATATTAATAGTGAACAAATTTGTAGTTTAATATGTGGGAATATTTGTGTCTGTGTACATATGTAGTTATACAGACATGTATACACATTTTACAGAGTATTTTAAATGGAGTCTATATTAATGTTGAACGCTCACATGAGCGAAAACGGACTAAAACGAACTTGCTGTTGTGGGGGGCTGCACCCCCCCTTCCGCTAAATATAGATTCCAACTCCGAGGTCGCACTGCAGTGAGGAAAGGGCAAATATCCCAGTCCTCACTGCACCGTGTCCCCAAAAACACAAGTTTGTTTTAGTCCATTTTCGCTCATCTGAGCGTTCGACATTTTTACCATTTGAGATGGTAATATAGACCCTTTAAATGACCTAGATGTTTTCGATATTGGGCCCTACAGCTTTTCTTTGCTTTTGATAGTTGCCATGGTGTGATTTTTTTTTTTTTTTTTTTTTCCCCCCCCAGTGTGTGTATCTCACTGTAATGTTTTCCTTTCCTCGCACATATCAGTTAGTGGTGCCTTAAACATTTGTTACTTTTATTATGCAGTACATATTTTTATAGTTTGTTACAAGCTTCCACATTTTTTGTGTTTAAGCTCCTGCTTCACTTTTAATGCGCATTATCAAATCAGTTAATTTGAGAATTGGGTGTTTTACTGGGGGTGTTGCAATAGGACTCCTGCTTAAAATAGCAGTGCCATTTTCTTACTTTGCAAGAACCTTGAGCCAAAAGAGTTTTTTACTGATGTCAAATTTTATGCACATTTTATTTTGCTGTATATCGGAGAAAATTTTAGGAGAATGAAGTTCTGATTTGAAGGCAAAGAGAAATTTATAGACAAAAGTATTGCTAATCTGATGCTTCTTTCTTTACTAGGAATATGAAGCTGCATTAGAACAGATGAAAGTTGAACAAATTAGAGTGCAGGGAGAGGAGAGAAGAAAAACTCTTGGAGAAGAAACAAAGCAAAATCAAGCGGTAAGTCTGCCTCTTTCCCAGCTTTGGATGTTTGCAGTTGGAAGACTGACTGTCATCTTTGCAGGTCTGTGTTTGACTTTCTATATCTGGCAAGTTGGAATAAAGGACACGGGCAGTAAAAAGTGTAAGTTATGTTAAATCAAGTAAAGAGGAAAATATCTGGAGGAAAATTCCAGAGATTATTCCTGGATCATCTTATGTTTTTCAGACATATGTACTATGTACTGGACTGTAGAATATGCTGTTTGACTCGTATGCAGCAAGGTGAATGTGTTGCTATAAAAGGTGATCCTTGGGAAAGGGGAATATGACCCTTCCTCGAGGATCATGCAGTCTGAGTTAGTAAATAATAATTAGCAAGGGGTATAAGAGGTGCGGGGGGCATAAGTATAATAATCAATATTCGGTGAAAATGGCGAATCTGCTACATTCATTCATCAGATTCAGTATTTAAACCTACTTTGTATGCATGATTTTGATGTCTTTCAGTGTAAGAGCGTTATTTTTCTTTTAAACAGTGACATTTTGATAGTAAACCATAGATGTATATATAGTACACACACCTGTGTGTGTGTGTGTGTGTGTGTGTGTGTGTGTGTGTGTGTGTGTGTGTGTGTGTGTGTGTGTGTGTGTGTGTGTGTGTGTATATATATATATATATTTACACACACACACATACACATACTCTCGCTCTCTCTCTTTTTCTCTCTCTCTGCTTGTGTATTTGTGTCTGTGTGTATACTTGTGTTTGTTTGTGTCTTTCGGCTTTTCCCGGTTAGGGGTCGCCACAGTGGAACTCCGGTCCACTAATGATTGGTAGTGGATTTTTACGTACCTTACCAGCCCTGACGCACATGCCCCATTCACGTATGCCTCCACACAGAAGACGCTCTAGCTGAGAATCGAATGGGTCGAAATCTTGCTATGAGGCGACAACACTACCGCAGCACCACCACCGCAGTTAGTGTGTGTATACTTGTGTACTATATATATATTTAAATATAATCTATGTAGTGTGTGTGTAATATATAATATATATATATGTGTGTGTGTGTGTGTGTGTGTGTGTATGTATATATATATATATATATATATATATATATATATATATATATATAAAATTGTGTGTGTGTGTGTGTGTGTGTATATATGTATATATATATATATATATATATATATATATATATATATATATATATAATATCTCTCTAAAAAAGTGTGTATGTATACATGTTATATAATATATACATGTATATGTATGTTTTATTTATATATATATACACATATATATATATATATATATATATATATACACATATATATATATATATATATATATATATATATATATTTATATATACTCACAATGTATATTTGTGTGTATGTATATACATATATGTGTGTATATACACACACACACACACATATGTATATACATTGTGTGTGTGTGTATATGTGTGTATGTATGTATATATATATATATATATATATATATATATATATATATATATATAAATAAAACATACATATACACACATATACATGTATATATTATGTAATATGTATACATACACACACTTTTTTATAGAGAGAGATATTCTATATATATGTGTGTGTGTGTGTATATTTATATATATATGTGTGTGTATATTTATATATATGTGTGTGTGTATGTCTATATGGTTCCACTTTTAAATCTCGGAATACTGAAATCAAATTTCAGTATTTCAAGACAAGAATGTTGAAAGTGCAGTTTTTCAAAACTGCATATTAACGAATCGTACATTGCCGAATCAGCAGTAGTTGTGGTGCAGTTTGGTGTGTGTGTCGTGCTTTCTCCTTAAGGTGTAGTGCAATGTTCTTCATATTTCACTGTTACAATCATCACACTTGGGTTATCCTGTCAGGGGTAGCCCTAAGTCGACCCGAATACCAGAGGCTTAGTATTTCTGCGTTGGTTGCTGTCTCTTCAGGACTGACATCAGGTCGTCAGTGGTGTAAAAACAGGCAGCCGATGCCATTACATCAGTCTTTCTTGCTGAGGAGCCCGAAGCAGAAGCAGTTCGCACAAGTGCTGGTCGAATGCTACCTGAGTTTTCATTTCCGAAATTGAAGTTGAAGTCTTCTAAAGCTAAGTACCCCATTGGGGATCCTTTTTTTGTTGGTCTAACCGATGTCAGAAAAAGTTAACAATTGTCTCACCTGTGGAAAGCAAATACCACACTGAGATTTCCATTCTTACTACGTCATTTGTTTAGGCCCAGACTGCGACGTACCTCACTGCCGGTTTTGTGCTTTGTTCAACACCCGAACTGTTTGTCGTTGGGCCCTTATTGTAGCTAAATACTTTCGTTCTCGATCTCTGTATTCCGAAATGGCTTCGGTAAGGATCCGACTACCGATCTTCTGAAAAAACGTAAGGGTAAAGACAGAGGCAGACCACAAAAGTCCAAAACTGCCGACGACGCTTCCGTTAAGCTAGTCGCCAGTTCGCTGGTGCTCAGTGAGGTGCTTTTGCAGCCCCTGATGCCTGCTTCGATGGATTCGCAGGTAGCTACCGAGACCTGTTCGAAGTCCGGTATGCAATAGACTCTCTTTTGACTACGGAACCTGTGGATGTTTCTACCTTGGATGGGTGCAGAGCTGCTGTGCAGGCACCGGCTTCTGAGGAAGTTCTTCTCACTACCGATATTCGGCACAAACCAACGACTTCTTTTGCATCTTCAGTTCTTTCTAAAACTACAGAGTTTCTAAGGCCAAGAGTATGAGCTATGCCTAAAAAAACGACGACCCTAACTCAAGGGCCTGCTTCCTTGCCACAATCACAGATGCTTATAATGGCAGAAGACCTTATGCTGATTAGGGGAAGCTAGCCTTCCCATGCTAAAAGAAAGAGACTTGTCCCCAGCAGCTTTATCCGACCAAGTGTCTGACTCTGATGCTTCTGATTTATGAAGACATGCCCTTATCTGCCTATGAGGATGCAGATGCAGAGGAATCCATTCCTTCTGCCTCCCCTCCAGAGGATTTTTACTTTAGTGAAACCCTACATACTTTGAGAGAGCATTTCCATTGGGAATGCCAAGATTATCCTCAGTCCAAAAAGAGACTCGGGAAATTTTTAGATTTACCACAGCACAGACCCTTGGCTATCCCTCCTGTTCTGGATGCTGTGGATGATGTCTTTATGGAGTCTAGTCTAACTCCTGATACTTCACCCCCTGCTTCCGGGAAACCTGACAGGTACTACAGAGTTCCTGACTCACACAAATATTTCTTTTCAAAAATCCTACTGCTGACCCAGAGGTAATCCCCCAAGGAACTAAAGGAATAAAAGCAACTACCCACCCCCTCGGACAGGGATTCCTGAGCTTTAGATGGATGGGGTAAAAAAGTATACACCTCTGCAACTCCTGCCATTAGAGCATTAAATTGTCAGTTCCACATGCTGAAATACCAGCAACATACTTTGGAACTTATTAAGCAAAAATTATCTACCTTCCCTGAATATGCAGAAAATAAAGAATTACAGGAGCTTATGCATTCTGCATGCCAGGTCAGCAAGTATACTCTGCAATGTGGGTTTGATGCCGTAGAAGCATCTTGCAGGGCAGCAGTCACAGGTTCTGTACTTAGAAGGCATGCCTGACTTAAGGAGCAGACCTTGCCAGACCATGTCAAATCAAAATTTTTGGATGCACCTCTGAACAAGGACAATCTGTTTGGCACCAAAACAGAAGAGGTTTTTAAAAAGATGGAAGAAAAAACTGCCTGTGGGGACAGTGAAAGATTTTTTGCAAGTGCAGCCTCCAAGATTCAGTAGGCATTGCCCCTCAAAACATTGGTCCTTTCCAGCCACCTCAAACTAGACCTAGGGGAAACTGATCCCCCAGACTACAGTGTCAGGGTTTGCAGAGAAATAAGCAATGGAGAACCTCCATTTCTGAAACCGGGAGTGCTAAGCCACCCCCTTATGGAAAGAATTCACAATAACTTCTCAACTTCTCTCCTCACCTCTGCCCAATTGCTAGTGCCCCTAGGAGGAAAACTTGCCCACCATGCAAAAAACTGGACCTCCATCACCAACGATTGATGGATCCTCAACATAGTATTCCAAGGGTACAAATTTTATTTCCACACGCTGCCAACCCCAAAAGGGTTCCCAGACCTTCTTCCAAACCAGTGGGTAGAGGCACAAAACCAAGTTCAGTCCTTGCTGTCCGTAAGGGTAATTCAGAGTGTTCCTGCAGAACAGGTAGGCCAAGGTTTTTATTCGACTTTTCCTGGTACCCAGGAAAGAGGGCACTTGGCACCCAATCTTAGATCTATCCATTCTAAACACTTTCCTGGTGGTACCAAAATTCAAAATGCTCACACTACAGCAGCTTCTTCCTCTGCTGTCCAAAGATGCCTGGTTAGCCACCCTAGATCTAAAGGAGGCCTATCTGCACATCCCAATCAGGGACTCCTGCAGTAAATATCTACATTTTAGGGCAGAATCAATGCATTATCAGTTTTCTGCACTTCCCTTTGGCTTATCCACTGCTACCAGAGTTTTCACAAAATATCTGGCTCCAGCCATTGCCTATTGCAGGCAGAGAAATATTCAAATTTACCCCTACTTGGACGATTGCCTGATTCCGGCAGACAGTCAGGAAAAGCTGTTGCAGAACCTGACATTTGTAAAGGACCTTCTAACCTCCCTGGGGTACACTATCAATGAAAAGAAATCCAAACTAGTCCCCAATCAAAAAATTGTATTCCTGGGAGCAAGCTTGGACACAGCATCCCAGATGGCATTCCTTACCTGACAGGCTACGTTTCTCAAATGGCCACCAGAACCTAGTTA
The DNA here is from genome assembly GCF_019279795.1 of Protopterus annectens. Taxonomy (NCBI): domain Eukaryota; kingdom Metazoa; phylum Chordata; order Ceratodontiformes; family Protopteridae; genus Protopterus; species Protopterus annectens. The sequence continues at coordinate 888,151,054 of NC_056748.1, read as the reverse complement.
TCTGTAAGGAAAATCCTGCAAGCTCTAGGGTTCATGACCCCCTGCACTCTACTAATTCTGTATGCCAGACTGCATGTGAGGAAGCTTCAGTGGTACTTAAAAAGTCTTTGGTGCCAACATTCTCAGGACCTGGAAACTGTCATACCTATGATACCTTGTCTAAGGAAAGAGTTCCTTTGGTGGACAGCAGCATGCAACCACAACAAGGGGCTTCCCTTTACATAACCCCATGCCACCCAGACCCTAACCACAGACGCATCTGACTATGCCTGGGGTGCACATCTAGATGGCAGGTGCATTCAGGACCACTGGAGCCCAAATCAAATTCTTCTGCACATCAACCAAAAAGAGATGCTAGCTGTTCAGCGCGCTCTGACAGCTTCAGATCCGTACTCTCTCCAGGGCTTCTACTAATTAAAACCGACAACACTACGGTGATGTGGTACATCAACAAGCATGGGAGAATCCATTCTTAACCACTCTGCAGGCTAGCCACGACCCTCTGGAACACTGCCTCAGCCATTCATATTCACCTGCTAGCTCAATTCCTGCCAGGCAACCAAAACTCACTGGCAGACAACTTGAGCAGAAATCTCCTAGACCCACACGACTGGCAATTAAACTACAACACCTTTAGCCTTGTGACCCAGAAATGAGGTACCTCTATTTGCCTCTCCCTACAACCACCAGCTCAGCAAATTCTGCACCAGGGACCCTCACAGCTAGGCCTGGAAAGTGGATGCCCTATCCTTCCAGTGGGTAAACCTCTCAGTCTATGCATTTCCTCCTCTACCTCTTCTTACAAGAGTATTACTCAAGGGAGGAAAGACCAAGAGCAATCAGGCCACGCCAACACTGGTACCCACTACTGCGCAGTCTGTCACCGTTGCCTCCATGGGACCTCCCCCAGATCCCAGCTCTACTGACTCCGCAGGAGGGACAGTTCTTGCATCCACAATTGCAGACAGGATGCAGCTTGGAAGTGGATGACATGATGATACAGAGGAGGCTGGCCATCCTATACATCCAAGAGATGAGATGGAAGGGCAGTGCAGCAAAGCCCCTTGGCTTGGGATCCAGACTCTACTACACAGGTGGGGGACAGCCTAGAAATGGTGTAGGAATTGTTAGGCAGTGAGGGATATCTTCAGAATTAATGACATACTCCTGGCAATCTGACTCCAGTGTAGTGATAGGGCAGTATTCATAATGTCAGCCTATGCACCACGGCAGGGTTGTGATAGTGACGAAAAGAGTGCATTCAGACAGCAGTTGCAGGACCTACTAGATAAAGCAAGACAACATGAATTGGTGTTGATAATAGGTGACTTGAATGCACATATCGGGACAGACAGACAGGATATGAGGACTGCCTGGGTCCACATGGGTGGGGCAACATGAATAAAGAAGGAGAAGCCATTCTAGACTTCTGTCTGGCAAATGGCTTGACAGTAGCAAACACATGGTTGAGAAAGAGAGACAGTCACAAGATCACATACAAGAGTAGCCAGCATGTAACTCTGGTAGACTTCCTTCTAGTAAGGAAAAGGCACTGTGGTAGAATCCATGATTGCAAAGTCATCCTTATTGAAACTGTTGACTCACAGCATAAACTATTAGTTGCCACAATCAGCGGCAAGCAGTGATCAGAGAAGGCTCTATGGTCAGAGACCAGGCTGAAGACCTGGAAGTTGACTGGGCATAAAGTACAGCAGTTCAGGAAATTACTCTGGGCTCTAGCATCCCAAGAGGAGGAGAAAATAGGTGGAGTTGAAGAGTGGCAGCGCGTAAAAGCAGCATGTGTTAGGACTACAGAAAAGATATGTGGCCAAGCCAGGTATGGGAATAAGATACTTAAGGAAAGCTGGTGGTGGAATGCAGAAGTCCAGGAAGTCAAGAGAAAGGAGTGCAGGAAGAAGTGGGAGTTAGAAAAGACTGACCAGACTAGAAGTACTACTGGTTGGCTAACAGAGAAGCTAAGAAAGAAATTGCAGTAGCAAAGAATAGGGCATCGGAGGCACTCTACCAACTTCTGGATAGTGACTCAGTAAGGGGCACAAAGAAACTATATCAGGTTGCAAGGCAAAGACAAAGAAGATAGTCAGACACTCTTCATAAGGGATGCCAGCAACAACCTGCTCACCAATCCACAGGACATCAAAGGCAGATGGAAGGAGTATTTCCAGAAGCTACTGAATGAAGAAAACCCCACAGAAGCTGTACTGCCCCTGAAATGGCCTACGATAACAGAAGAGCCCACCTTAGAATTAAGAATAGCACTAAGGAAGATTAAGTCAGGGAAAGCAGCAAGCTCAAATGAGGTCACAGCAGATATGATGATGAGTGAGCTAGGGGAGAAATGGCTCTTGAGGGTACTAATAGCAGTGTGGAGAGAAAGGCATGTCCCAGATGACTGGAGAATAAGTATACTCATGCCAGTGTAGAAGAACAAAGGGGACGTCCACAACTGTGGGCAGTACAGAGGCATCAATCCCCTACACCATTGCATGAAAGTTCTGGAGAGGGTGATTGATAAACAGATATGCAGGGTAGTAGAATGTAAAATGGGAGATGAGCAGTTTGGATTCAGATCAGGATGGATTACAATTGAGCCGATGTTTGCATTGAGACAGGTACTTAAGAAGCTAGAGATGAGGAGAGAGTCCAACTGGGCATTCGTAGACTTGGAGAAAGCATATGACAGGGTCCCAAGAAAGCTGATCTGGGCAGTACTGCGGTGGTTTGAAGTCCCAGAAACATTGGTAGAATTAGTGCAGGCTGTGTACAAGGACCTAGTGACTCAAATATGAACAGTGGGGTTCCCAGTGGGAGTGGGTGTACCCCAGGGTTCATCTGAGCCCACTGCTGTTCATACTGGTGATGGACTACATTAGCAAACAGTTTGAAGGGGACAGATCAACAAAGCTGCTGTATAGAAGACAATGTGGCAGTACAGGCAGACTCTGAGCTAGAACTTCAGCAAAGTATAGGACAATGGAATGCAAATCTGAAGGCACATGGGATGAAACTAGAGATAAGACTGTGGCAATGGCAGCAAATTGGGGAAATCCAAAGAAGCTGAGAATAGAGATAGAAGGGAAAATAGTGGAACAGGTAAACAGCTTCAAGTATCTGGGAGGGGTGGTTGAGGAGAAGGGTTGTCTGAATGAAGAGGTCAAAGCTAGAGTCAGAGGGGCTGCAGCCAACTGGTATAGAGTATCGGGTATAGTCTATGACAGAAGAATGCCAAAGAAGTTGAAAAGTAAGGTGTACAAGACAGTGGTGTGACCAGTACTACTGTATGGTACAGAAACCTGGGCAGTAAAGGCAGAACAGTAGAAGCTAGAGGTGATGGAAATGAAGTGCCTGAGAAAGGTGGTAGAATTCACGCTGTGGGACAGACGAAGAAATGAGGATATAAGAGAAGAAGCCAAAGTAGCTCCAATTGCAGAAAAGATCAAAGAGAACAGATTACAATGCTTTGGGCACATGTGTAGAAAAGCTGAAGACAATCTGGTGAAGCTTTGGGACAGATGGGAAGAAGGTAAGAGGAAACAAGGGCGTCTAGCAAAGAGGTGGATGGATTGTGTGAAAAGATGTGCGACAGTCAGGCATGAATGTTGAAGGCAGGAGTGTGGTACTGAATCACGATAGTTAACACGATACCCCAACCCCATGATGAAGGGGGCTGATGATATATATACATACACACACACGTATGTTTGTATATTTTATGTGTGTGTATATATGTGTGTATGTATATATATATATATATGTGTGTGTGTGTGTGTGTGTATATGTATATATATATATATATATATATATATATATATATATATATATATATATATATATATATAGAGAGATATAGATAGATAGATCTAGATAGATAAATAAATGTCTACTTCAGTATGCCAACTTTCATATAGCCGACACCATATGATCGACATTCCGAAAGACCGACATCCTGAAGTAGCACTATTTACCTACATCTAAACACAGTAAAACTGTGTTATACAGGGGGTCAAGCCCCCCTGCACCCCCACACCCCCTACTACTTAAATGTTCTCACTCCGAGATTGCACTACAGTGGAGGACAGGGTCTCCCAGTCCCACACTGTAGCGGGATCTCTACTATCATTTGTCGGCCTTTCAAACATTCGCTCATATGGTGTCGGCCGTATGAGTTTCGAACATTTGAAAGTTCGAACAAATGAAGGGCTCCCATATAAATGTGTGTGTGTGTGCAATATATATATATATATATATGCATATATATATATATATATATATATATATATATATATATATATATATATATATATATATGCATATATATATTGATATTTTTAATGAAATACATTAGTTTGTTCTGTTCATGTGCTTGTGTTTTTGAATATCTGTGGTTATATATCTAGCCTTTTTTTGTTTTGTGTAGAAGCTTTCCAGTGGAAGGTTGTTTTCTCTTTGGTAGTGGTTTCATCTACTTGTGCTTTTTTTTTTTGTTTTGTTTAATAGAACATTGGGTAGTATTTGGTTTCTGCAGTAATCATTTATTTTAGTTGTTTGTGCCCAGATGGTGAGCATTAATTCATGGTTGTATTCCTTCATTGTTTAGTTTCTGTATTGGGTTATTTGATTAGAGGTATGTGTTCTTTATTAGGTTATTTGATTGGAGGTCTGTGTTCTGTATTTGGTCTTGCAACACAGGCATCAGTACTGCTTGACAAATCAAATTTCCTGTGCTGTCTGGACTGTCTCCCACTTCTCCCGTCCAGTTGCACGTATCTCCTCTCACACTGTCCAGTTCTGTTTTTACTGAGCTATAGGTATGTTTGCAGAGAAAATTACTTGGGCTTCATTTTGCTTTTCTGCATTTTTTAATAAAATGCTTGTTATTTGTATTGCTTACTGTTCATTTTTTCTTTTCCTGCTGCTGCCAATTGTGACAAATATTTTATGGAGTTGGTCAGAAAGTGCTATTATTGGTCTGCTTCATTAGGCTTAGGCCTGTCTACCTTGCAACATCTAAACGTGTCTTAGGAGTTGTGCATTAGGTTGGGCTAGTGTACTGATGACAGGAATGCTTGTTGCTCATTTTGTTTTGGGAACTTGCAATACTTCTGTAATATTTCTAGTAAATTAGTATTTTTTATTTAGTGTCAACCTTAGTACCCTTGGACACAGCATGTTTAGCCAAGGGTGGTGGCTGGCATAATTAAGGTGTTTACCTCTCAAATACAAAGTACAAGGTTGCTGTTATCACTTCAGGTGTACAACAGTCATTGCACCTTCCCAGACTGTCTTTAGAGGTAGTTGGGGGGGGGGTCTTTTTCTCCTCCACAAGAAAGCCTGGAGAATGATTAAGGATGGATGAGTCAGGGAAATACCAATGGTTATGCCATCTCCTTCCCATGTCCCACATTCCTTCATTAGTCTTGTCAGATATCTCACCCCTTAAAAGCAGTAAGAAAATGCCTTCATTATTTTAAGGGAATGAACTATGTAGGAGGTCCCACCAGACCAAAACAAGGCTTGCCAAATTACTCCAGATTCATTTTTGTGGCAGCAGAGAAAACTGACATAACAGATTTGTCCCAAAAAGAACCATTTTAATGGTCATGCTGCTGTCTGTCCTCCCTTGACTATAAGGAGGAGGCAGAATGCACTCGTTGGACCTTCATAACTCCTACCTTTTCACCAGTGTTAGTAAGGAATTGGGAGATATTGGTAAATCTGATCTCATTTTTTCCTCCAGTCTGCCTCTAATCACTGAGCTTACTCCCCTGGCTTCTCTCCTCACCAGTTTGTTCCACCTAGGCATTTGTCCCTTGGGCTGTGAGGGCTGAATAGACTGGGAGCAGTGTTATTTGCAAGGCTTGTTTGGGTTTTCTCTTTATGGCCATACATCTCCTGAATATGCTTATTGATATCTAAGGAGTTGTCGTGAGGTGGACCTTTGAGTGACTCGGGCATGTCTTGCTGTGACGGGACCAATTGGCCCTGCTTCTTCTACCAGTGCTTGAACCATGGAGTGCATGCTCTGAGCACATGCCCTCCCCTCCCAAAGAGAAGCTATCAGTCTTGAGCCTCATCATTCCTCTCCTCTGCCATGCCTGCTCCAATAGGAGCCCAGGCATCCAGTTGAAGTCTGGGCTTTATCCATTTCTGCCAGCAGAACTGGTTGAAGTGTCATTATGATCTGAGGGCTCTGCTCTCGGTGTGTTCACCAAGTGCATATCCATAGTAGCAAGCTCATCTGAGACTACAGAGAGCCAAAGTTTTCCAGTGCCTTGATGACTTGCTCCTTGATGCCCTGTGGATCTTGTAAATATGATGAAGTATGTTTGCTGAAACTGTTCAACCTCTTGGGGATAACAGTATGAACCTTGCCAAGCCTAGTTACTTCTGGTTCAGTCTTTCATTTTTCATCGTACTCCTTCACTAGTAAAAGTGTATTTGCCACTTTTGGAAGAGTGCTTAATATTAACTTTACTTCCAACTTTAATAGGAGTATAAAAGACAATAGTTTTCCAAAAAAATAATTATTCTATTGTGCTGTTTGATCTTTTTTTGTTGTTTTTTTCAGTTTTCTTATTTTTTGTCTCTAACCATACCCCCAAAATTAGGTCATGGTAGGTATTGAATGATAATGCAGTGCATATGTATGCAAATTATGGGTAAAGAAAAATCAGCTTTTTAAAGGAGTAACTTCTAACTTTGCTATTTTACTGCTATATCATATTGTGTTAATTTTCACTATGAGGTATTCCACCTGCAATACCTAGTTGACAGATTGTCTTTTTGATAGTAAGAAGCTGTTACTGATGCATTTAGCATGGAACTGCAGTAAAGTATACATTAATGTAGGAAGTTAGATGTTGTGGGTTTGGTGTTTCTTGATGTCATGGCAGGAATTTTCAGCTCTGAGAAAAAAAATCATGTGGCTGTCCCAATAAACAGAATAAAATGGAAAACAAAAAAAACTTTTATTTTTTTATAGACGTCTCTATCATTTTCATATCTTCATTAAAAGCTTTTGTCATTTTGTATGACTTATAGTAGTTGTGTTAATACATACTTTAAATCTGTCATTGTTCTTCAGCATTTCTGTGGAGTTTATTTTGAGTGCTACAGTATGTTTACTTTTTCATATAAAATAATTTATGGTTCTTTATGTAGTACTTTTTCATATTTTAATGCTTTAAAAGTTTTTGTGGTTTTGCTTATTTACTATATGGGATCATAGGAGGTTACTAGGCTAATGACCTTAGGGCCCTTACAAGCCTAGTGAAGTTCTACCCTTATTTCTACAGTCAGCGCCTATCACTCCTGTCCAAGAGGGATCATAGGTGCAACCTTTGGGGTGAATTTACGGTTACCCATCTAATCATCCAGATTGTTTGAAGAGGGTCATTGAGGTGCTCTGCTTGATATGAAGTGGGAGTCTGTTCCAAAGATGTGGTAACCTTTGGGAGACATATCTGTCCCTCCAGCAGGTTCTATTAATGTCACACATAAAGGCCATTACAGCGAGCAAACTGTGTACCATTTGACTTGCGGAGATGCATCATTTCCAGTAAAGCAAGGTCAAAGATTGCTTTATATATAAGGTAGAGATTGCCTCTGAGTCGTCTGTATGAAACAGAATAAAGTGACAGTGATTTCGGACAATCCACATAGGACAGATGCTGAAGACCTTGAATTTTACTTGTGAGGAACCTTTGTGGTATTTCCAGTTGTTGCAGGTGCTTGGAAAGGTACATACCAAAAGGGGCATTATACTCGCTTATTGGCCTGATGAGGGAAGAGTACAGGGTGGTTGTAACTTTTTTTTTCATGAGGCAATGCCCTTACTTATAAGCTGAGCAATATAGAATGCCCTCCTTACCACTGTGGCGACATGGTAATCAGAGGTAAGGTTGCTGTCAACCTGTGTGCCCAGGTCTCTCACCACTGAGTACATACTTAGGGGGTTGTTGACAATGTGGTAGTTAGCAGGAACATCGCTCTTACAGAAAGTTGAGTTTAAGGCCATGACTTTGGCACCAGTCATTTGTTTAAGACCCTCTTGTAGGATGTTGACAGCATTTAGAGATTCTATAACCGCTCCCAGTTTGCAGGCAACAGCAAACTTTGTCAGCCACAAACATTTAGTTTTAGCTTGCATTACAGAGAAATAGATTCCAAACTGTAGGTCCCAGGATTGATCCCTGTGGAACATCACTGGTTACAGGTCTGCTGATAGAGGTTGATTCCCTTATTTTGACTATATGGGTTCTATCAGTGAGTCAGTTAGTGACCCATCTAATGATGTACGGGTTGTTACCTAGCTGGGTTAGTTTGTTGATTATGCCTGAGTGGGGTGTAGTGTCAAAAGCCTTGGCTAAGTCTAGGTAGGCTGTATACACAGAATTCCCCTCGTCCAGGGCCTTGATAACTGTCTCAAAGTCCACCAGGTTTAACAGGCATGATCTCTTTTTGACAAATCCAGGCTAAGTAGGGTTATGTGTGTGTTTGGAGGTTACCAATATTTTTAAGGTCCATGATGATTCTCCCTGTGGCCTTTCAGATAAGGCTATTCAAGCTGATAGGTCTGTAGTTCCCGGGGTCACTGGAAGCACCACCTTTGTGCAAGGGGATAAAGGTGGCCTTTTTCCACTCAGCCATTGCTTAGACTATGATTGAAAAGAGTACCCAATGGCATTGGTAGTTCTTGTTTGAGCCCATGTAGGACACAACCTGGGATGTTATCAGGTCCCATAGATGCTGTTTTTTTGACCTTGGCGAGGGCGTTCCTGATCTGCTCTTTTGAGATGCAAGATAGAGGACAGGTGGTAGGGATGTGTTGGGGTAAGTGTGGCGGAGACAGGAGAGTGAAGTTTTCACAGAACCTGTCGGCTAACAGGTTAGCAATGTCCACAGGCTCGGTATACGTGGCATCATTAAGTACCAGTTTGTCGCAAATATGGGTCTTTCCTTTTAGGTTATGGATGTAACTAAAGACCACCTTATTATTGTCCTTAGTTGAGGAAGTTAATTTGAATTCCTAGTCAGCTTTGGAGGACTTCACAGGAAGTCTTATTTGCTTATTTAAGCTGAGGAGGGATTGTTTCCAGTTTAGGGCTTGGTCCCTCTCACTCTTAGCAATTTCTTCCTCTTATTGTAAAGCCTGTTAATGGCAGTTATCCACCAGACAGGTTTGCTCTTCCTTGAGGAGCTTGTTTTGGTCCTTTCAGGTACGGCTGAGTCAATGCAGTTATTGAGGTGTTTGTGTAAAGCATTTGTGTAGAATTCTGCAGAGTTGCCAGTTCCATCTGAGGGTGGAAGGTGCAGTGAAGCTATTTATACCATCCTGTAAGAGATTATAATCTGCTTTGGAGAAGTTTTTTAGTTTAGTGGTGCCGGGGGGGGGGGGGGATCAGGTGTGATAGTTTATTTTGAATGAGACTGATTTGTGGTCAGATCTCACTATGGAAGACCTCACAGTGAGGGTGCTGCAGTGGTCCCCCATCTTGGTAAGCACCAGATCCAGGATGTTGGCACCCCTTGTGGGGGTGTCAACTAACTGGTTCAAGACATTGGAGTTAATGAAGTCGAGGAGCCTTTGGTTAAGTGAGTTTTGCACACGAGTAATTTCCTCAGTCAATGGATGAGTAGTTACGTCACCCAAAACCATGGTGTTCGGATATCTCTTGATAGACTCAAGTAGATCCAGATAGGCAGAGTGGGTGTCCTGATTCATGGAGGAGGACCTATAGCTGACAATGAATTGAACAGGTGTCTTACCAATACCTGAACTCTCTCCAGTGAATCCTGCTGCCTGATCAATATAATACAATATTGTGCTAGTAATGCAGCATTTTATTTGTTGTTGTGGGTGTATTTTTTTTTTTTTTTTGTTAGGTTTTATTTCTCATTGAGTTGGGTAGGATGTAGCTTTGAATTATTAGGTTTTGTTTTTATTTTTTGTTTATGTATCTAGCATTGTAGTTTTTTAGGTAATAACATTATAGTCTGTGGGTGTTGGTGCTGATATTTTATGCAGGCCGTGGTTCTGTTTTAATGATGGTGCTGTTATAGTGGTGGTATATAAAATATGTTTTACTTTAGAACAAAGTATTTGGATAGAATGGTGATTAGAAGGCTACATTAGAAGAATAATATATTAATATGTAAAAATATGTGGTATTTTTCTTTTGAAATTGGAGATTTAGGCATCCACATGCACATACACGTTTAGAGAAAGAAAATGCTTTTATACATTTTCAACACTACGTATTGATGGCACTGCATGCAGAAACTTGAGCTACACCTTGTGTTTAAACATTCTATATATAGGCAGGGCTGGTCTTTGGTAACTGAACTGGTGCACTAGGTGAAAACTCCATGACTATCCCCCCTGCTGCTTGTCCCATCCTGACATACTCACTATCCAGATAACTTTTTCCCCCTTCCTTTTTCTCGCAGTTACTTGGTTATTCATTCATTCAACATGTTCTGCCTAAGCAAGACTGCATTTTGATAACTGGGGAGGACCCGGCTGCATTATGTTAGGGGTCTTATGGCAACAAGTCCCCCAGAAGCTGTGGGAGTTCTAGATGCTCTAAGGTGCCTTTTAGAGTTTTAACAGCCTTTTCATCCAGTGATTGTCCGAACAAAAAACACAAAGAAAGAAATTTAGCCTTACTCTTCAACTTTGTTTTTTCCTGCATTCTCTGAGCATACTCTAACTAGCCAAGACTAGTGTGTTATAAATGTAGGAAGGCAAGACATTTCTAGATGTTCTGAGATGCATTTTAGACTTTTTGAAACGGCCTTTTCATCCAGCGAAGGCCTGAATGAAAACAATTAAGGAAATAAATTCAGTCTTACTCTTTGACTTTGCTTTTCCCTGCATCCTTTAACACACCCTAGCTGACCAAAACTTCCTTTTAGTAACTAAATTAAGCTGGGGGCACTTCTCACCATGCTATTCTCCTCATCCCAACACAAATCAAAAATCCAGAAATATCCAAAATGTCTATCACTGCTGGCACTGTAAAAACAGTAATAGCACTGTCCCCCGGAGGGTCTATATATTCTGCAGGTGCAAATTCTATTAAGTAGGGGTGCTTTATGTATTTATTTTTAGAGCAGTAGAATATTACTCTAAACTGGGAAAGAGCTCCCCTAGAAGAACAGCACTCTTGGCTGGCCCTATGTATGGGTTTATGCACAATTAAATGTGTCAGTGTCTACATGTTAATACACTCGCCTAATTGCATCACTGTTCTCATGTAGTCCATCTGCTACGGTTTCTAGTGATATTTTAAGATTTGTGATTTGTTAATTTTAGGTGATGGCTTTAAATATGGATTTGTGGAACCTGAAATTCTATAAGCTTCTACAATCCTCTTTCACTAAAGACTAAGTAAGCTGGAAGTTCTAGGTAACCAGCAGTTTGCCCCTCCCTTACAGCCACGTATTGCGACACTCTCTCTTCCTGTCTTTTGACTTTGCTGCCCTGTTAAGGAAGACTGTCCTGTACATCTAATAATGTGCCCTCCCCAAGGTGAAGAATAACCTTTTACAGTTTCCTTCCCTTTTCTTTCTCCTCGTTAGTCAGGTCTGACCATAAGCTAATCACCCTTAACATCCACATCCCACCCCCACCCCCCCGGTAAGGAAACTTCCATAAAAAAACTTCTCCAAAGCCAACTTCTTGCTACTCAAGTCAGAAGTGACTAACTTCATGACACCCATGCAGACGGGAACTGAAAGTTTGACTGCTGAATCCTACACTAAGGCACTGTAAAAGCACATCCACTCGTGCATGAATCATGCCATCCCAAATAGAACCAAGATGCTCTCCTCCAAAAAAAGTAAGCCAATCTGGTGGTCCCCTGCCATAAACAAACTTTACAACAAAAGAAGAAACTGTTGCAGAAAAGAGGAAAATCCCAGGATGCAAAAAATTCCCTTACCAGCTTCAGTAAGAAACTGAGATCCCTCATAAAATCTTCCAAAGCTAGTTACAAAAATAAAATTGCCAAAGATTCCAAAGACAACCACAAGGCATTCTGTAACTGTCAAGAATCTAAATGGCAATGCTCAGATCTGCTCTGAGTTGAAATAGAATGGCATTAAATATACTGATCCCAAGGATATTGCCAATATCCTGGCAGATCATTTCAGTGTCAACTTCACCCCCCTCTCACCCACTAAACAGCCCATCTCAATACCGGAAGATTGCCACATTCCGGTAATCATGGCCACATAGGTAAAAAAATGCACTCTACAAAGCTAAGAATACAGCATCCATGGGACCAAATGACATCCCGGGCTGTGTACTGCATGAACTACAATATGAACTGGCACCTCACCTAAGTGTCATGCTTAATCATAGCCTCACCTCAGGTTTCATGCCCACTGAGTGGCGCAGAGCTACAGTTATCCCACTCCACAAGGGGGGATCCACCTTGGATCCCGGAAACTACTGTCCCATCAGTCTGACGAGCCTTATCTGCAAGGCGATGGAGCGTATTATCATGGAACTTCTCAACAAAGACATTGGCAACCTTCAAACACTGGACCCCACCCAGTTTGTGTTGGTGAAGGGCCGATCTTGTCTCCTGAACCTGATTGACTTCTTCGAATCAGTCTCCAGAGCCATGGACAAGGGTAAGGTGGTCCACACAGCGTATCTAGACCTCGCCAAGGCCTTTGACGCCATCCCCCATTCTGGAATCCTAGATAAACCTACTAAGCTGGGCATTAATCCCTACGTCACCCAATGGGTTGCCAACTGGCTTACTGACAGAACCCACAATGTTAAAGTAGCTGACTCCAAATCCAGCTCCAGACAGGTGACAAGTGGAGTACCTCCGGGTTCAGTTCTGGGACCGCTCTTGTTTGGCATCTACTTCTCTGAAGTACAGGCCAACACTAAGGGACTCTGGCTAACAAAGTTCGCAGATGACTGCAAACTGGGAGCCATCATTGAATCCCCAAATGATGTGGATGCTCTACAAAAGGGCCTTACAGAAACAGATGCTTGGTGCCAGAGCCATGGGCTCAGGCTCAATGCCAAGAAATGTATAGTTATCCCCTTTGGGAAAAAAACATGTACCCGTGAATTACTACATAGGTGGCAGTACACTGAAAGTGTGATAAGAGACTTAGGGACACAGGTGGACAGTGGTCTCACCTTCGATAACCACATCGCCACATCAGTCAGGAAATCCTTCTATGTGGCACACCTCATCACTAAGGGCTTTTTATCCAGAAAAAAGGAGATTATTGTCCCACTGTACTCCTCCCTCATTAGACCCATTATAGAATACAACGCCCCATTTGGTATGTACCTCTTAAGACATCTGCAACAACTGGAAAGGCCGTAGAAATACCTCCCTAAAAGAATCACAGGCCTAAAGCAGATGCCCTATGCTTACCGCCTTAAACTCCAGCTATAGTCTGTCGCATATTGTCTTCTCAGAGGCGATCTCTGCTTAACATACAAGGCCATGTCAAACCCAGAGCTGTTGGACATGCTACACTTAAAGAAATCCCAATCCCTCAGAGCCACATGCTCCAGGGATCTAAATCTTGTCATCACAATAAACAAAACATGCTGGAGGGATAGGTTCCTGACCCAGAGACTCCCCAGACTCTGGAATAGACTGTCCATACATGTCAAGCAGAGTGCCTCTTTGGCCCTTTTCAAAAGGAACCTTGACGATTAGATGGGAGAAAGGAAATTCACCCTTGGGGGTCACGTCAGTCGCCCTGCTAGACAGGGGTCCAGGGAAGTAAATAGTGTGGGAAGAAATAGCCAGGGAATTGTTATGGCTAGGCTTGTGTAGGCCCTAGGGCTGATAGCCTAGTACCACCCTATGAACCTATGGAAACAATTCTCCAGAATTGTAGAAAATACTTCATGCAGAATGTTGTCAGTGTTTTCTGTATGTATTGTCTATGACAGATTCCCCTTAAGGTCTCTCACTCATTAGATATGCGGTATCCCCAGTCCCTTTTAACTGCATCACTTAATTTTTTAAATCGCATTTTTTAACATTAAATATAAATTGCAATACCTTTTGACATGGTACTTTCTGAAGTGCCAGTCGTAAGGTTTTTGTTTGTGCACAGTGTGTGTTGCTTTGGGGTTTGAGGTTTTTCCTTCTGCTATATTGTGTTTATAACATGCAGCACTTTTGAGAGTTTCTTTTTGCAGTTGCTTAATTTGAACTTGGACCAGCAGTTTATTTATATCAGTTGTGAAGAGAACGTAATCTGTCATCTGTGTACTTGTTAACCTGCTGTCAGAAATCATTTTCTCTTTAGAAAGTAGTGCTGGTGAACAAGCTGCCAACCTTAACAGAATAAAATAAAGTTTAAAAATAAATTAGTGTCTCATTAGAATGCCTTCACGGTTCTAGGGTTCTAAAGCAATCAAAATCAACCTGTTTCTTAAATACCACTTGCAAGCAAATTTAACCAATCGGAGCCTCAAGCAATTTTGTTTCAAATTTTAAAGTACCCAGAAAATATTTACATGCATATTCCAAATACAAATACATTATTTTTCATTGAGACGTCATTGTTAAAACAATGTTTTGAAATATTATAAATGAATATTAACTATGCCTCTTTTTGCAGTAAAATCTCAGAAGCATGTAAAAGTCCCACTGATGAAATAAATGTATAATGATGCATAAAAAGTCGTCGTTTTCATCCCGGTTATGCTGTTTAAAGAAATTGAAGGGCATGGGTTCAGTTAATGAAGCATTCATTTTCTATGTTGCCTAACAGTTAGTCCTATATTACATTTATTACAGTGACCCTTAGGCCATAAGCAACAGCTTTCTGATGACCATTGCATAAAACTGGGCTTTAAAGTAAGACCATTGCTATTTAATTACTCACGACTAGAACATCTTTTACATTCTCAAGATAATAATGTGTGACCACCTGTCTGATACCGTCACCGATGCTTGAGAAGTTCCTGTATGGAATTTTTAACTTTAATTTACCCAGGATGTCATCTGAGGTAGCTATGAATCAAGGCAGTTTTTCAAATAAATGCCATTTCTTAAACAAAAGGAGCATGGAAAGGGACCGAATAAATACCCTCTTTATCATAAAAACTGTGACCTCTCATCCGTTAGTGTTTAAACTTGAAAAATTCACATACTTTGTCCAAAGAGGAGACCAAATGCTTTTGTGAATTGCCCCTTACCATAAACCTCATTGCAACTTCTGCAGCAACCCTTCGAAATTCATCTTCCTCGGAGCAAAGTTTTCTTGCCTTGAATTCCCCATAAAGAAGAGCATTTTAAAGGTGGGATAAATGGGCACTATTAGCATAAAAAGGTTTTCACAGATGTAGCTTTCTTAAAGGGTTGAGTTTATTTTATCTTTAATATAAACCTTTTTTGAATTAAAAGAGAAAGTTAAGCCAAAGAATAAAATAGAGATTTTAAGGTTAGCAACAACTTTGCCAAGAATGCTACTTAAGTTTTAAGTAATTTTAATTTAGTGAGCTTTAAGAGGTAGAATTGTAGATATATGATTGTCTCTGTAGTTTGCACTTAATTTTCCTGGTCCCCAAAATTGCAGCCAGAAGCACTTTTAAAATGAGTACTTTGAAGAATGGCCACAGCACAAGTTCAAACCAAGAAGCGCTCGTCGCTTGTAAAAATTTTAATAAAAATGTACAAACATGCAGAGCATACAGCTTTCAGGCAGAACTATTCTTCACTGCAAAGACATGTGTTCTACAGCTGTATTATATAAAGACAGTGATCACATGGCATTCATAGCTAATAAAATCTGAACAAATTAAAACTCTTTCGTCATGCAACAATTATGTAACTTCCTAAAAACATACAAATTATCTATGCAGTATCTTTAAGTATATATACTCATGTGAATGTATGTGCACAGAATAAATGTGAATGATACCTTCATCTCTTTAATTGCATTTGTTTCTTAACCAATACTGGCTTAATACTAACTGCTGTGTTTAGTCCTGGGTGACTATCAGCCCAAAGTCTTATTATCCATGCATACTCTCTCATTTCCAATAAATTATTTAAGTCACCCCCTCTTACATTCTTATCTATTCTATCAATCACTCTGAACACAAAGCTATGTTTAAGGCCATCTTTAACTGTATGATTGGCTAATGCATTTGATAAATTACTTCTACGAATCTCAGAGCAATGTTCTATTATACAATCTTTTACTTTTCTACTCCATTTACCTACATAGAATGCAGGACATTTTATGCATGCTGCCAGATAGACAATATTCACTGTATTGCATGTAGCAAATAAATCAAACTTGTATTCTTTCCCTGAGCTAGGATCTACAAAAAACTGTACTGTTTGAAGAAATGTATCTGCAGCTCACAGAGTTAAAACATGGAAATGTTCCCTGTTTTTTTACTTATTCTTTATTTATTTACTTGTGACCTAACATCCCTATAACAAAGTCTTATTTTAAGATTAATACAATTTCTATATGCAAACTTAGGTTAATTTGTAATGTACTTCTTTAGTTCAGGCATACTTTCTAATATTCCCCAGTTTCTCTTTATTATTTCTTTTACTCCATCAGTTCTTGTATTAAAAGTAGTAATATATCTCACATCACCTATTGTGGTATTAATCATTTGTGATATTTGTTGGGGTTTAAAATAAGGTTTTGCTGTCGTATCTGAGTCATTATATCAGACATAGTTTGTTTGAGAAGGGTATTGTCATAACCTCTTAGTTTAAAATCATTTGCAATCTCTCTCATCTGTGTCGGGCATCTATTTGTATTGGTATTCAATCTACTTACTCTAAGCATCTGACTTTTATGTATGCCTTTAAATATATGAGGGGCATGCATACTTTACTGATGCTTATACCTATTAGCCTGCACTGTTTTTTTCTATAAATTGTTGTTTCTATACCTTCTGGACTTTTCATAATTTTCACATCTAGAATACTTATTTCTGTGTCTGAATAATTTTACTTAAATTTCAGAACATTGGTTGCATCACTCAAATAACTAACAAATGCCCGTAGTTCACTTTGATTGCCTCCACAAATCAAAAAAGCTTTTTCAAGCTACGAGCGTTTCTAGGTTTGAACTTGTGCTGTGGTTTGTGGAATTAATAATATCAGACCTCGGTTACTGCAGGATCTTGTCGTTTTGCTTGTTTGTACTTTGACGAATGGAACATTTGACTGGTTTAGCAGTAGTGCCTGACTCTGGGCTGTCCCATATTACAAGTGCTTGAGATTTTATTGCTTTGCATTCTGAGGATGATTTCAGTTTTATGTGTTATCTTAATCTCCCCTATTTATTCTAATTAGACTTTGCCTTCTTAGACCATATTGTAATGGGGCAGGGTTAATATGAACAGCGTTGTTTTAAAAAGGTGAAACTGGCTTCCTTTTCTCTAAGACATGATTGAAATTAACTGTCTCCTCTTTCCATCTTGGTTGCTGGCATGACTTGGGAGATGGTCTTCTGCTGAGGCCAAGTACTGAAGTTTGAAGAGGCATTCACTTGAAAAGCTTCAGACCACGTTTTTGAGTGGAATAATTGCTCAGCAGCATTTTGCAGATATGTACAGTTGTAAGACGTGGTATGTAGCAAATGTGTGTTGTGTAAGAGGTTAAGTTTAATAAAGCTTCGTCATTCAGTAATACTTTTTCTTTGTTTACACAGAGGGCCCAGTATCAGGACAAACTTGCAAGGCAACGATACGAGGACCAGTTAAGGCAGCAGGTTTGTTGGTCTTGAATTCTGTTTCTTTTGCTTTCTCCATTGTAATGTTTTTGAAAGGATTTGTGTAAGGAATATCAGAAACTAGGAAATGTCTGTCTATTTTATGTTACTCAAAAGCAGAACATGCTTCTTTTTGACAAATTTTAGTACATGTGTAGCATATGTCTGGCAATTAGCAATGCTTGCAGAAATGTAAAAGAGCACTGTTCACATGCTTCATAGCAATTACTTCAAGTTGGTGGCTCTACTCACCCAAATGAGTGCGCTGACATGCTATTGGGACTGTTAGTAATCAGATCACAGAGTCATTTTAGTAAAAGAAAAGTACATTAACCAGAAAATGTAAGTGGGACTACAAAGGTCCATTAATATTTCCTCACTTATGTTTAGTTTTGGTAGGGGAAGTCAAGTTTATTTATTCTTGAAGCCCATTCTGTAGTAAGTGATGGTGAAATGGTATAATACTTATTTATTGTTAAACAATATTGGGAGTATGGACAAGGTTTTACTTTATACTTTGGGCCCAATTTCAAAAGACTTACGGTCAGCATAAGTGACCACTTACACTGAGAACAGGTGTTTTGGAATCTTCCCCCTCAGCAAGCATGTTTATTGATGGTCCTTACACTGAAGTAAGTCACTTACACTGAGCATAAGCCTTTCAGAATTTAGGGCTCTCTCTTACACTGAGAGCAGTTGTTTAGGAATCAGGCCCCTTGTGTATTCGCTTGCATGATACTGTGTTGGATTTTTCCCCCTAATTAAAATTGACTACACTTGGAGAGGTTGCAAAAAAACGTTTTGAGTCCCCACTAAAAAAAATAAATAAATAAAAATAAAATATGGAGAAGCTTATCACACGCTGTATACTTTTAAAGCTGTACTCTGTAGCATACAGATAAGGTTGGAAAATTCTACACCCAACATTCAGAGCACTGAAGAGGACCCCATTTAATCTTAGACCTAGAGATATGCATGTACACATACTCTTACAGCTTCATTTTATCACTGTAAACGTTCTTTTGGATGCAATGAATCCATTTGTTCAACAGTATCCATTCTTTGTAATGGTTTCCTGTTTTGCTGTTATTATTTTATTTGTGTATATTTATTTACATTTAAATCTGGATTGGGTGATAATATCAAGTAGTACATTTTGCCATCTGGTGAATTGGCATTCCAAAGTGCTAAAGTAGCTGCAAAAAAAAAAAAAAAAAAGTGGTCTGGTTTTCCTAAATGTCTGTATTGTAAACCTCACTGTACATGAATGTTTATTATTGTGGCAGCTGTTTGGTTTAACTGATGTATTGACTTTACCGTTTAATTATTGATTGATTTAAATTAAGTAATTTAAGTTTTTGCATTATTTGGTCACAAACATCAGGGCTGAATAACTTGTCATATGTAAATGTGTGTTTAGAAGTATTATCTTTACTGATTAACATTTTTTGATTGAGGCATTAGCACCTTTGCCTTCCTTTCTTCACACTGCCATAAGGCATAACAACGTACCCAACACTCTAGTCAAAGGTGATTCTATAGTCAGGCACACTGATGTTCCACTCATCAGGCTAAACGAGGAGAAAGTTACTGTCAGTTGCTTATTGGATGCCAGGATCTGCTACATAATGCACGCACTCGGGTCAATCCACAGCAAGTACAGATATGACTCTGTCATTGTTCATATTGGTGTGAATGACCTGAGACGTACCTCTCTGGACTACATGAAAAGAGACATGGAGGAGCTGTCCGATCTTGTAGCCCAGGCAGGTATGACCCTAGCCCTGAGTAGCATCCTGCCATCACCCACAATGATACCACAGTACAAGGACAAAATTACTTCAACAATTGGCTAAGCTTCTGGTGTCATTCTAAGGGGATCCAGTGTCTGTCTGCCTGGGATGACGTGATTGACAAAAAACGATGCTTTGCCAGAGATGGCCTGCACCTGTCGCCCTTGGGATTCCGGATACTGGCTAAGACTCTTGCCACCCCTATAGTGCCCTTTTTAGGCAAGGTTCAAATGACAAATTCACCACCATAATGGGTACAAGCAAGAAAAATCTCAGGGTAATGCTACTCGATGCTAGAAGTCTAAACCTCAAACTGCACTCACTCGAGGCACTCCTTAAAATGGAGAACATCGACATCAGTGCAGTGACAGAGACCGGGTTCAAGGCTCCAGAGAGCACTCCTGCATTACCAGGCTATAATTCATACCACACTTTTTGGCCACCTAACCTGGACCGAAACACTAAAGGCGGAGGCGTGTCCATATTCATTAAGGATATCCACACCTCCAGCCTAGTCGCTCAACATAATGCATCCGAGATTATCCAAGTGCAACTAACTCTGGGCAAGACCACAATCCAAATTCTAGCTGGCTACAGATCCCCCACCATGCCCCAGGATTCCCACTCCTCATTTCTTGATACACTGGAAAATATTAGGGTACAACCTAATAATGGGCGATTTCAACTACCCCACCATTAACTGGGAAAGCTACTTATGTACCAACTCTTGTGCTCAATGTTTTCTGGAATTCATAAATTCCAACGCCTTGGATCAACTTATCCACACCCCTACCAGGGGCAGCAATATCCTAGACCTGGTCATTACCAACATGGGCAACCAGTGTTCCACACCAGAGGTCAGTTCCTCGTTTGTCAGATCCGACCACAAGCTAATAACCCTAGACATCCACATCCTACCCCCATTAGGGAAACAACCATAAAAAATTTCTCCAAAGCCAACTTCACGCTTCTTAAGACCGAAGTGGCAAACATCACGACACCCATGCTGACGGACAATAGAGGTGCGACTGCTGAATCCTACACAAATGCACTTTATAAGCACTTCCACAAGTGTGTGGATCATGCAATCCCTAACAGAACCAAGATGCTATCCACCAAAAAAAGGAAGCTAATCTGGTGGTCCCCTGCCATAAACAAACTGTACAACAGAAGGAAGAAAATGTTGCAAAAGAGCGTAAAATCCCATGAGTGAAGGAACTCCCTGGTCAGCCTCAGTAAGAAGCTAAGATCCCTAATAAAATCCTCCAAAGCTAGTTAAGAAAACAAAATTGCCACTGATTCTAAAGACAACCACAAAGCATTCTGTAGCTACCTCAAGAATCTCAATGGCAACACTCGGATCTGCTCTGAGTTGCAACACAATGACACTAAATATACAGAACCAACTGATATTGCCAACATCCTGGCAGATAGGTTTAGTGCTAACTTTACCCCCCCTCTCATCCCCTAAAGGGCCCTTCTCTATACCGGAAGAATGCAAAGTTCCTGTAATCACGGCTGCACAGGTAAAAAAACACACTCTCCAAAGTCAAGAACTGACAACATCACAGGCTGCATTCTACATGAACTACAGAACGAACTGGCACCCCACCTAAGTACCATGTTCAATCATAGTCTCATCTCAGGCTTTGTGCCCACTGAATGGTGCACAGCGATGGTTATCCCACTCCACAAAGGGGGAGCCACCACGGACCCTGGGAACTATCGCCCCATTAACCTGATGAGCCTGGTCTGCAAGGCTATGGAACGTATCATCATGGAACTTATAAACAATGACATTGGTAATGTCCAGACTCTGGACCCCACCCAGTTCGGGTTTGTAAAAGGCAGATCATGTCTCCTAAACCTGATAGACATCTTTTGAAACGGTCACCAGAGCTGTAGATGAGGTTAAGGTGGTTCACACAGCCTATCTAGATCTCGCCAAGGCTTTCAACACCATCCCCCACTCTGGAATTATAGGTAAACTCACTAAACTAGGAATAAATCCCTATGTCACAAGATGGGTTGCCAACTGCCTCACTGACGGAACCCACACTGTGAAAGTAGCAGACTCCAAATCCAACTTCAGACCAGTGACAAGTGGAGTAACACAGGGTTCAGTCTTGGGTCCTCTCCTGTTTGGTATCTACTTCTCTGAAGTGCAGGCTAACACAGAAGGTCTTTGGCTAATGAAGTTCACAGATAACTGCAAACTAGGAACCATAATCAAAACTCCCAACGATGTGGACATCCTACAAAAGGGCCTCACTGAGACAGATGCCTGGTGTCAAAGCCATGGTCTGAAGCTCAATGCCAAAATCTGCGTTGTCATCCCTTTTGGTAAAAACTCTGTACCCATGAACTACCACATAGGCGGTAGTCTACTTAACACCAAAAAGTGTGATGAGCCCTTGGGACACAGGTGGACAGTAGTCTCTCCTTTGATAATCACATCGACACAATAGTCAGGAAATCCTTCTACGTGGCACACCTCATCACTAAAGGTTTCTCATCCAGGAAAAAGAGGTCATTGTCCCCCTCTACTAGTCACTCATTAGACCCATTATAGAGTACAACTCCCCTTTTGGTATGTACCTCACAAGACATCTACAACAATTGGGAAGGCCGCAGAAATACCTCACAAAGAGGATTACTGGCCTCAAACAGATGCCCAAGCAGACTGTCTCAAAAAAATCCAGCTCTACTCAATCACATATCGCCTACTCAGAGGTGATCTCTGCCTAACATACAAAGCCATGTGAAACCCGGAGCTATTGGACATGCTCCACTTAAAGAAATCCAATCCCTCCAAGCTACACACTCTAGGGACCTAAACCTTGTCACCACAATAAACAGAACATGTTGAAGGGATAGATTCCTGTCCCAGAGACTTCCCATACTCTGGAACAAACTACCTATCTATATCAAACAAAGCTCCTCATTAGCACTCTTCAAGAAAAATCTTGATGACTGGATGGGAGATGGAAAATTCACCATGGCGATCACTTCTGTGGCTGTGCTCGTAATTTTCTTGGGTGGGGAAAGCCAGGGTACCTTTTGGCTGGGCTTGTATAGGCCCTAGGGCCAATAGCCTAGTACCTACCTATGAACCTTATAAGCACAGGAGGTATTACAACTTAAGAGTTGTGTTATCACAAACTGTTCCATTAAAGATTTTGTGCACTTTATGGAAGATGAATGCAGGTTGCATTCAGTTTTTTAGTGTTTTCAGAAGTTTTCTGGTGGTTCGTGACGCTTGTGATTCCATATTTGTAGGACTTTGGAAAACTCGTGCTGTCACAGCCTACTCTCTCGCGCTTCTGGGTATGTGGCTGAGATGGGCATTCCCTTGTGATGTCCAATTGGGGGCTGAAAGTTTCCTGTCTTCACTTCCATGGTTACAGAGCATAATTTGAAATACTTTTAGGTTCATATGGCCATACCTCTTTCCCTACTATAGCTGTAAGGGGAATTTTAATTTTATTTATTTATTTATTTGAGCTCTAACTTCTCATATCACTGTTATTCCAGAGCAGTCCTGGATCCTAGGGGTTGGGTTGGCATTAACACCAGGTTTGGATCCGTTACTGTTGGAGTTGCCTACCTTATTCTCTTTAGGTCCATTCCCCACATTGGAACTGACCAAGGGTTTGGTCCCAGAGCCTGTTCTTCCTCGATTTGACTCCTGAAGGGAATTTCCAATCCAATCATTTTAAGATTGGATTGGCTTTTTAGGTGTTGTGGAGGATTATCAGTTTCCAGAATGGAACCTACACTCAGCCCTACCCAAAAGTGGATCCTCC
Source organism: Protopterus annectens (assembly GCF_019279795.1). Taxonomy (NCBI): domain Eukaryota; kingdom Metazoa; phylum Chordata; order Ceratodontiformes; family Protopteridae; genus Protopterus; species Protopterus annectens. Next base: position 888,127,689 of record NC_056748.1, on the reverse strand, counting down.
CAGAGACTCTTTCCCTTTTGTCTCCACCTTCTCTTCAGGCTGCCAATGGTCAGAGTCAAACAGCAAGTCCTGATTCCTCTACTCTACAGCAGCTTCAATCCTCTGAGGAGCCAGACTAAATCATCCCTGATGCACATAAGAGAGCGTGCGGAAGGAAGCACCTAGACTCCCAATTGGAGTCTGTCACCTCAGATTATGACTCTGAGGATTGCAAGGACATGCAGAAGAAAGCACGTAGATTTAGTGTCTCGGAGGTCATGGCAGGAGCCAGTGAGGCAGTCCCTAGGAAGCCAGATTAAAATACTCAGACCTCCTAAAGACTGGCAGTTTTTGGGTTGGATCCCCTGCGGTAGTCTCAATTATTGTTGCAGCAGCTACGAAAATATAGTTATTAGAAGATTCTCATTCCATCCACCCATCTAATAGAGTTTAGGGTGATGGATAGGCTAGGGAGGCCTGTGCATGCTTCTGGCATATTTACATTGGGGGCTCTGAACTACGGCACTTGTATATAAATAGATTCTTGAGAAATTTGGCTTCACAAACCCTGTCCACTCTGAAGTATCCACTGTCTGCAGGCACTAGTAAACCCTGGAACTGCCATATCTACAATAGCAAGCATTTGTAACCTGCTCGTGCCCTTTATAGACAATGCCATGGATGGAGTGTCCAGGGTGGTCAGGTTGAACAAAAGGCCATGTTTGGTTGTGCCTGTGTGACTTTGCAGACAACTTCAAGGCATCCTTCATGAATGTCCCATATGACAGCTGTCTGTCTGGACCTTCTATTACAGAAAGGATGCAGAAGTGTGAGCAAGAAGTTATCTGCCATTGGAGTAAATTTTGAGGCCCCACAAAAAGTATATAGCAGGAACCAAAAAATATCTTGTTTACTTTGGTTCTGAAAGTCTAAATGTCAGCAGTTTGAGTTGCCTTTGAACAGGGGTGGCCATGGCAGATGCGGTCCCATTAATGGACATTGGCATAGAGGCAGAGGAGATCCACAGAATCAGGGATACCCATGCCTCTCAAGGAGTCCAAGCACTGTTTGTACTTGTCATTGAGTCCTTTTCCATAGCCTAAGACTGGTAATGTTTCTGAGAGTTTGAACAATTGCAGGGCTGCCTAAATTAGCTTTCTTGTGACCTTGTCTTATGCTTTCTCCAAGTCTAGGAATGCCCAGTTGGACACTTTCCACATCTCTAGTTTCTTATAAACTGTCTCACTGTAAACAGTTGGTTGTACTGCATTCTTGTCTGAATCTTAGCTGCTGATCTCCCATCTTATTTTCTACTGCTGTGCATATTTATCATTCAGTCTCCAGCACTTTCATGCAGTGTGATAGGAGTTTGATACTGCCCACAGTTGTGAATGTCCCCTTTGCTGTTGTACAAGGTTAGAAGTAAGGATAACTGTTAGGAATGTTTGGTACTGGCAGCTAACTTAGCAAAACTTGGGAAAAACAAAGCCCTCTTTCCGGAGGGAAAAGTAGTGCATTTAAAGGTTTAAGTGGATCTTTATTCAACAATCGATGAGCATTCTTGTCCATTGAATAAAGATCTGTTTAAACCCTTAAATAGACAGTTTTCACCTCTGGAAGGATCACTTTCATTTGTTTTTTGCTAAGTTTACTGTGGCCAGGATAAAACATTCTGAATAGCTATCCTTCCCAATAGTATACTTTGTCCTGCAGATTGAGGCTGCAGGTTGGAATGCCAGATCAGTGTTTCATAGAGTTTGTAGTTTTTTGTTCTTGTACACTGACACTAGACTTCTTATTACATGCTAAGGATGTGCATTCCTCTCCATGCTGCTATGACTGCCTTCTGGGGCATTTTTTTTCCCTAATTTGCCCAACAGCTTAATATCATCTGAGCCTGCTGTTTGCCATGACTTCATTTTCCTTAGTACTTTTCTTACCTCTAGGGTGGGCTCTTTTTCATTGTAGGCTATGTCTTGGGCAATACAGCTTCTGTGAGGTTTTCTTTATTGAGATGCTGCTGTAAGTTCTCCTTCCATCTCCCTTTGTCTTATACGTTGGTGAGCAGATTGTTGGCATCTCTTATGAGGGATGTCTGACTACTGTATTTATCTTTCTGTCTCTGCTTTGCAACCTTGTAGACTTTCTTTTCACCTCCTGCTGAGTCGCTTTCCAAAAGCAGGCAGAGTGCTTCTGATGCCTTTTTCTTTGCTGTTATAAGTGCTCTGTAGCTAGCAAAGAGGCTAAATCTGTGTTCTTCCTTAACCTGGCCCATCTTTTCTGTCTCCCACTTTTTCCTACACTCCTCATTTCTTTTGATTACTTACTGGACTTCTCCATTCCACCACCAGCTTTCCTTACATGCTTTATTTCCATACCAGCCTCAGACACATATCTGTCCTATACTTCTCACTCATGCTGGTTTTAGACATTGCCATTCTTTAACACCACCAATTACCTCCTGTTCCTGAGATGCTAGAGCCCCGAATATGTCTTAGAACTCTTGTGATTTCATTCAGTCAAATTCCAGATCTTTAGGCCTAGTGTCTGCCTTTAGAGTCTTTTTCTGACTGCTGCTTGCAGCTGATTGTGGCCTCCACTAGTTTGTGCTGTGGACTGACTGTTTCACTGGGGATGACTTTGTAATCTCCCATTCTGCCCTGAAGTCTTTTCCTTAATAGGAGAAAGTCTACGGGCATTAAATGTTGATTTTTGTGACTCTGTCTTGCTGATCCATGTGTTTGTCACCAAGCCATTTGTCAAACCGAAGTCTAGAATGGCCTCTCCTCATTTTATTCCTGTTGCTCTACAATATGGACCTAGGCAGTCCTCCTGTATCATGTTCTGTCTGTCCCAGTAATAACATTTTGGTCCCCCATTATCAACACTCACTGATGTTGCCCTGCTTTATCTAGTAGGTTGTGCAACTGCTTCTTGAATGCACTGTTCCTTATTATCCCAACCCTGCTGTGAGGCATAAACTTAGATTATGAATATGGCCTTATTATACTGGAGTCTGGTTGCCACAGTCTTTAATTAGTCAGTAATTCTGATGACATCCCCGACTGTCTTATGAAGCCTCTCCCTCATTATTCCTTCACCATTTCTAGTCTCTCCTCTCCTTCTGTAGTAGACTGTGGATCACATACTTTGCTGCACTGCTGTTCCATCTTGTCTCCTTGATGCAGAGGATGTTCAAACCTCCTCCCTTACAATAATGTCATCCATTTACAAGCTGCAATCCTTAGTTCATGGTTGACGGGTTGATTTTGTTTTATTTGGCTTTGACTCAATAGACCTATCCCAAGTAACCCAAGCTGGGAAGCTAGACACTGGCTAGCAAGTAGCTTATTGACCCAGAGCTGCTGAGATTTTATTACACACTTGCCAGAAGAGTTGCATGGAGCCTTCCAACTATTAGCATGGCTCCTGGGTGTAGGTCAGAGTAGGCCTAGACCTCTACCCACTTATTAATGGCAAATATCCGTGCCCATTGCTCACCTCCTGAGATTATTAGCTAGTGTGAACAAATCACCCAGAGCCACTTTTTACACCTTTCATTTGCTAACCCCGACAAGGCTTGTTGTCTGTGATCCATAGTCTTCCATCTAGATGATGCTGTGCAGCACAGATGATCCATAAAATGGTTGGGCTGTGAACTCTTCCTCCCGTAGGCACCACCTAGAGTCTGTCTTGTTGCCCACCACTCCACTTTTTTCTGCTTGAGGGGTTGAGTTTAAGGCTGAAGCACCCAGTGTATTTTTGGGAGGTGGGAGGAACCTTTCAGAAAGAACAAGCAAACTCTGCTCAGCCAAAGGAAGCAGCTCATTAACCGCTCGGAGCTTTAATCCTCTGTGCTAATTGCCATCAAGGCTATAAATACTTAAACCTTTGCACTGCATATCCTACACTGACCACAACATCACTACTTTTTCTTCACTTCTCCTGTTTGGGCTGTGCTGATCTTATATTTAGTGTCTGAAGCCACTTTTTATGTCAACACTACACTTCTGCACACTCTATGGCAGATGCTTCTAGCTTTAGCACTTGTACTTTTAATTTTTAAAGCCACTTGAACTGCAACAATGTATTTGGTATTAACATTTTTCTTCTGTTTTTTTGCTTCAGTACTTCCGGCATGTACATGTTTTTGCTTTTCCCAGCATTACATTTGCTAGTAACAGTAGTTTACGTAAAAGCCTAAACCATAAGTAACATAAAACCTAATACAGAAAAATGATCATGAATTTAAGTAGGAAGTCCTAGCATTTAAAGATTTGCATACCAATGTCTGCAGTCACCTAGGTTTTTCAGACATTTTAGTATAGATTTGTATTATATGACTAATTCCTTTGAAGAACTGTCTGGTAAGATTTCACATTTTTAAACTTCCTAACTAATTGCTTAAGGCCACTATTGATATACATTTAAGGGGCTGTTTAGCTGAAACTTAAATATGGATTCTTTTCAGTATGTGTTGCATTTTTTAACACTTTCATCAAATTATCACTTAAGACATAGGTAAACGTATATTAACAGAAAAGAAAAAACATATTAACATTATTTTCATTTACATACATTATACATCACACATCTTTTCTTTCTTTGTAACTGCCATCAGTCCAACATTACATAAATTGCTGAATTCCTGCCTTCCCTTAAACCTCACTCCTCCTGAACATTATGCATGTATTCCCACAATTTCCATTTACTTCTATGTAATTTGCTCCTTCTGCATTCTAAAGACCCCTCTTCCAGTTCTCTTATCTCTTTTTTTAATCGGTACTACAAACGCCCCATTTTCTAGTAATTGCTTTTTTGGCAACCAACAGAATTAAGCTTAAGACCATGCTATGTCTAGACAATTCAGAACCTGTATCCCATCTCAAAAATAATTGTATCCTTAGTTACAGCCATTTGCTCACCCAATAAATTCAAGTTTGCTTGCAGTATAAAAATACCTATGTTAACACTTCCCAAGCAAAAATTCTAAACCTTCTGGACTTTGTTCCGTACCTGGGAGCCATACATATGCCCTCCCATTGTTCTGTCTAAATTGCCTTTCCAGTCTGTCTTCCTAATCTTTTCTGTGATTTTTATAGTTAATGTGCAACATTTTATATGCCCTAGTACTTATCCCTTTTTTAAGAGAAGGCTTTTGTTCTAGATTCAACTAAAAACTTTACCAGCACAGGTGTTTTCAGGTAGGATTCCCCTATTCCTTTCTTTTCCTTAACTCTTGTTTGCTGCTTTGAGTTTACACTGTCTATTTTCTTCTGTTTTCAGCAAGCGCTTAATGAGGAGAACCTAAGAAAACAGGAGGAGTCTGTCCAGAAACAGGAAGCCATGAGAAGAGGTACTGCTTATTTACGAATAGTAATAGTTCTGTTTTGTTTGTTACTGAACGTATCGATTGTTACTGGACGTACAGATCAACATACTTAACTTTAATAAAGAGCTAGAGATGTATGAAAATTCTGTGAGAAAATTCATACATAATGGTGTTAGTAGAGAATTTCATTATTTGAAATCATCATAAGGTTAGCTCTTTCAAGAAGATAAGATCATGGAAGCTTCAAAAATCGTAAATGATAATCAAAGACATAAGCATTTTAAGCTTCAGTGTAGGGAACCTGATAATTTATCATGAACAGTTTACAGGAAATGTTTGAAAGTGCTCCAAAAATGAAAAAGAAATTAATATCACAGTTTGCAAAAGAGAATGAAGAACTTGACATTTAAAAATCACATGCCTATTAGTTTACTAATTGGAGTTTGTAAAGTAATGAAAAAGATTAAAATTTAAAAGAATTGAGTGGCTTTGTCTACAATAATAATAATTTATTGGAAGAAAAGTGGAGTACCCATGTTTTCCTTCCATGCTTTTCCTTATTGGTTTGTGCTCCACCTTTTCCGCTTCTCTTTATGTATCGGTAACCATCCTGACCTGTGTTCTGGAAGCCTTGTTGTCTCTAAACTAGCTGAACAGTTTTATCTAAAAGCAGTAGAACATTGACAGACTGTCCTGAAGTCAGTGAAATAAGTCTTTAGCAAGACAGAGGCAGTAGGTCCCTATTCTGTAGACTTTGGAGATAACATGCCTACATAAGTGGAACCCAATACTCTTACCAGCTGTTTAGGCTTCTGGGAGACACTAGCTAATACAATAGTAGATATGGGAGTATAGGTAGAGGCTGCCTTTAAGATTTATGATTTTACAGCAACTCAAAATAGTGGAATAGTATTAATTTATGAATAGGCATTTGCATCTGTCTGTTACACCAGTAAATAATGTTGAGATGTTTAAACTTTTGCTGTGCAAGCACATGAGCGACAGGATTTACACAAGTCCTTTGGAAGATCAGTTTCCAGTTTCAAAATATTGCTGTTTTGACTTTGACGTGATGAGGTATGATGTAAACCAGACATTGCAATGATATTATACCATATTTGTGTTTGTCACTTTCTTATTGTCTTCTAGATATTCCCCGCCTTTAGCTCCCAGAGTTCTAATTTTCCAGTATCCAAATGCCAGCTTCTGGGACATTGAACGAATTTTCTGCTTTTTGGATGTAGCTCTTGTGGTAGCTTACTAATGATCATGCCAACACTATACTGATCGCATTCATTTGAAATAAGTTTAAATGCAGAGTGGCAATTGCTTTGCATCTGCTGGACCAAGGACACTGGCAGTTTTCCGTGGGCACTAAATGGCTTATATTCAGTAGTTTAGTTTGTCATTGATGTCTTTCTCTTGACATTTCCAAATAAACGAGTGTGAAGTGCAAGATCCTGTCCTCACTGCTCATTTCAGGGGTGAATCAAGTTCATAGGTATGTCCTAGGCTAATGGCCCTGGAGCCTTTCCAAGCCTAGTCCAAAAAAATTGCCTAGGCACTGTGCCACCCAATGTTAGTTCACAGTGCCCCTATCCAATAGGGCAGCTGGAATGATCCCTGGAGTGAACTTTGTTACCCATCCACTTGTCAAGATCTCTCTTGAAGAGGCCGAGCGAGGTGCTCTGCTTGACATGAATGGGAAGCTTATTCCAGAGTATGGGCAGTCTTTGGGAGATGAACCTGTCCCTCCAGCATGTTCTGTTAATTGTGGGAATGAGGTTGTGATCTGCTGGGTCAGACATGGCTTTGTAAGCCAAGTAGCCATCACCTGTAAGTAGACAATGAGAGACTGAGAATAGCTGAAGTTTCTTGAGTCTGTCCATGTTGGACGTGTTTAAGGCCTAGGATCCTTTTTGTGAGGTACTTTTGTGGCCTCTCTAACTGTCGTAGGTGTCTGGTCAGGTACATGCCAAACGGGGCATTATATTCAATGATTGGTCTAATGAGGGATAAGTAGAGGGAGATGATGACCTCTTTCTTCCTGGATGCAAAACCTTTGGTTATAAGATGTGCCACGTAGAAGGACTTTCTGACCACAGTGGCAATGTGGTGGTCGAAGGTGAGGTGGCTGTCGACCTGGGTGCCCAGATCTCTTATGCCCCCCCCTTTTTTTTAAATAACTTTTTATTGACTTGTGCATCAAGCATTCACAGTAGTCATAGAGTTACATGCCATTAGACAAACTGCTGAATACACAAGGTTTTCAAATATTATAAAAAACAAATCCTCTCCAGTACAGTCTGTTTAGCAACTATGTACATTATTTACAATAATGTTGCTAAGTTAAACCTGAGATAGTGAGGGATAAGCAAATATACCATTCACAATATATAATTCTGGGATCTAAACATGAAAAGAATAAAAATAAATACTGTTAATTTGTTAATTCCATGTCCATGTCACGAAAAAGATCCATATGCATTAGTCAGTTTCCAGGAGACAAAATTTGTCTGAGGTAGAATTAAACTGTTATCAAGTAAGTAGAATCTTTTCGAAAAGTAACTTCCACAGTTTCTGGTAGTAGATATGTTTCTTAGGATTAATTATAATTACTTTTTGAGGTGATGATATTGAGGTTGTAGCCATAGCTTGGAAACCCCTCCAGGATAGCTTGGTGTGATCTGACCAGTTTTTGGTTGTGTATAATTTAATAAGTGAGCGTATAGTGACTAAAGTATGCATTTGTAGCTTGTTGAGTTTTAGATCTGTGATATGAAGAATTGCTAGTTCCCAGCATAAAGTTGATTTGTGATACCCCATCTTTTCTAGTCGTACCTTAAACGAGTCCCATAGGTTCCGTGAGTACTTACAAAACCATAGAACATGCGGGAGATCTGCCTGTGGATAAGGACAACATTTACACACTGGAGAAGATTTGGGGTTAAATTTATTTAGAATCATAGGCATGTAATATACGTTGCTATTAATCATCAATTGTGTACCTATTCATTTTTTAAAAGGGGAATAATTGGTGGCGGAATTGATAGCTCTAAGTTTAAGTTCTTTTGAAAATATATTTCCCCTATTATCCCAGTAGTTAGAGAATAGTAATGTGTCTTCGTAAATGAAAGATCCAAAAAGTATGTATGCGTTTGAGATTGTTTTCTTTTTGCTTGCAAGGGATTCAAAAATTTCCGAGAGCCTCATCAGATCTTTCTCATTAACAAATGACTCCCCAATTATTGCTGGAAACATCTCCCTAATCTGTCTTAAGATAATGATATATATTTTGTTAATTTTTAAAGCTTCTCGTAGGTCTTGTAATGTTTTATCTCAATGTTTATATATGTCCCAAACTGTGCAGTCCTTGATTAATGAGTATTCCAGTAGATTTAGCATCTTATTATTTAGTTTGATATTTGGATTCAAATGGAGGGGTTGAGGAAGGGGTAAGGCCTTGTCAAGTTTTAAGGTTTTCAGCCATTCCTGAAAGTTCTTTACACTGGCTGTTAAATTACCATTTAGACTAAGGTTCCTAATATTAGTTGGAGTAATGAATGGTATGGCTTTAGGGTTGACTTTACAGTAAAGTATATGTTGGTGCCAGACTTTTACCCACAATGGTGACCAATGTTCACTATGTTTTGAAAAATTAGATATTAATGCAAGTCTGAGTGCATTAGTAATTTTATAGTAAAGCAGTAGATCTGGTAGGTCTAGACCCCCTTTTTCATTGGGGCACATTTTTGAGTATTTAATTCGAACTGATTTAGGATACCATACGAGTCTGGCAAGATCATTATTCATTTTATCTCTTATGGCCCCTTCAGTGTTCAGTGGGCTTCTATCAATGTGGTAATTCATGGGAACCTAGTTTTTTCCAAAGGAGATGATAAAATTTTTTTGGCGTTAAGCTTTAGGCCATGGTTCTGATACCAGTTATTGGTCTCAGAGAGGCCCTTTTGTTGGATGTCTGCATCACTTGGGGAGTTGATGATGACTCCTAGCTTGCAGTCATCAGCCAACTTGGTCAGCCAAAGTCCTTCTGTGTTGGCCTGGACTTCTGAGAACTAGATGCCAAAGAGGCGAGGGCCCAGGACTGAACCCTGTGGGACTCCACTTGTGACTGGTCGACAGTTTGACTTGGAATCTGCAACTTTCACTCTGAGGGCCCTGTATGTGAGCCAGTTTGCAACCTACCTAGTGATGTAAGGATTTATGCCTAGGTTGGTGAGTTTATCAATGATACTTGAGCGGGGAATGGTATCAAAGGCCTTGGCCAGGTCTAGGTAGGCTGCATGCACTGCCTTACCCTCATCTACAGCCTGATGACTGCCTCGAAGTCAACCAGGTTCAGCAGGCAGGATCTCTCCTTGACAAAGCCAAACTGTGTGGGGTCAAAGAGTTTAGACATTGCCTATTTCTTTGTTAAGCAGGTCCTTGTTGATGCGCTCCACAGCTTTGCATACCAGACTCGTCAGGCTAATGGGGCTATGTTCCCAGGGTCTGTAGTTGCTCCCCCTTTATGAAGCAGGATGACTGTAGCAGTGCACTATTCGTTAGCAACATAGCCTGATGTAAGGCTGGGATGGAACAGGGCACACAGATGTGGTGCCAGTTCGTTTGTAGTGTAAAACCTGTGTTGCCTCCATCACAAGCAGAAATCTAGCCTCTTGTTATCATACTTTGGTTTAGTTTGTTTGTTGAAGCACAAGGAGCTGTGGGCAGAGAGCAGTTTGTTATTTTTAGGTAATGTCTCACACTTTCAAGAAATGCAGTAAAATTTTTAAGCCCAGCTGAAGAAATGCCAGAATTGGAATGTGGCATTTCAAACCTTTTCATTGTAGTTGTTGTAACGCTTTACAGACTTTATGTAATTTCATTATGAACGCTGGATATTCTCTGCTTTATATGTAAAGTCGTGTCTTTTATCCAGAGAGTAGCATTGTTTTTAAGCTAGGTTAATGGCAGTTTAAACAAGGAAAAGTGGGAAAATGGACTGCAGTGACTTAAGCTGTGGTTTATTCAGGTTGGAAATTGCATGGAAAAGATGGGCAGATATAGATAATAAAGTAATAACTACATCACATTACTACAGCTACAGTCGAACATGAGATGGAGCTGCGGCATAAGAATGAGATGCTACGCATTGAGGCAGAAGCACGAGCACGTGGCAAGGTGGAACGAGAGAATGCTGATTTAATCCGTGAACAAATTCGCTTGAAAGCAGCAGAACACCGTCAGACTGTCCTGGAATCTATCAAGTAACTCTTTCTTTTGTTATACCTGTTCTTTTGCATATCCTGCTATTACAGTTTTTATTTTTTGGGACTCTAGAACTGGTTTACAGTTGTGTTTGTAGATAGTTAAGGGAGTTTTTCCCTGAAATACATAGATGATGGTATAGATATCATTGTACTGATTTTTCTTCAAGTTAAAACTTGTTTAACTTTTTGAGTTTGAGAGATGAGGTATTTTACTTGGAAACAACTTATTGGAACTGTAGAAATGAGTGTATTCCACTAGTGCATTAATAGTGCTGTGCACTTGAAACTAAAGAATGCGATCTCTTTCTGAGTGTAATAAGGCAGTAGAGTTAATGTTAAGCAGAGGATGAGCTGAATATCCATGGGAGTGGAATGTGGTAAGAGGTGAGATGAACAGTGCATAGGTTTGGTGCCATGAAGTGGAGCGGAAGAGTAGTTGCTATTGTTGAAAACTGGTATTTATTATGCTGGGAGATCAACTTGAGGGCTTGTTTTCTTTGAGTGTGTGTACATAAAGCTCATTTGAAGTGTGCTAATGTAATAGTACCTTTTTATTGCCTACTAGGTACTATCAAATGCCCTTGTCAGAAAGTAATAGAAAAGATAGCAGCTTATACCACACTTTTTTTTATTGGCTTGTGTTTTGACCTTCCTCTTCACTTTATGTATGTTTTGCCAGCTTGCAGTTAGTTTTTGAAGTCTTTGCTCTCAATTGTCTCCAAATTAACTGTTTATTTTCCCCTGGTTAATAGGACAGAGATAAAAATAGTTAAACTAGATGTGCTAGGTAGTCCTTGTCTATCTCCAACATTCTGTGCGGTTTGTAATTAAAGTGTTCCCATTGTGTAGGGTTTGTACACCACAGAATGGCACACAAAAGCCCTTTGCAATTTCTGAAGTTGTAGTGCACAGTGGAGCAAAACTGTAAATGCACTGTTGCTCTTTTGCCTAACCGCTCCTCAAGACCTATCCATATGCAATTCACCAAACCTATTGGAGCATTTATGGTCACATCAATTTCCTCCACTCCTAGTAGAATGTTGCTCTACAGATAACACTGAGCAATATACTGTCGCCCCCCCCCCCCCAAAGGGACAGTTTTAACAGAAACTGAGTCTCCAGCAGTACAGGCAAGCATGCTACCATACTGTGTTACTAGCCAGTTCTCCCAGTGGAAGCTTGCGCCACACCAAATTCCATCATTATCATAATATGGTAATCTATTGTCATCTGCAGGTGTGAACAGTAAGCTGCATATTGTTATAAATCCTTACTGCCACAACTGCTGGCGAACATTACCAGTATACAGAACGACATGAGACTCCCTGTTTTAACGTATGTATGTTGTAAAATAATGTGTTCACACCATTTAGGCTAATTTATTTTTGACACATTGATGACACATCTGGATGTAACTTTTGGCTTATTTTTGATCATTCATTAAAGTATTGCAGTTATCATGTTGTCTTTTTTAACTTTAGCTTGACTGCATCGCTGCCCACTGATGAACTTGTTTCAAAAGCATAGTAATACTTGTTATTGTTTTCTGTATGCTCTACAGTATTTAGCACGCCTTAAAATAGATGCAGATGTAACCACAATCTGATTGAACAAATGGGTATTATACAATGATGGGTCATTGTTATTCAAAAACGAGCAGGCTGATTGTACAGAATAACCAGCATGCCTATTGTAAATCCAACATACACCAAGTCTGGCCTCTAAAGTACCATTGCATGTTCAGAATATTTTCTATTGGTATGTTACTAAGATACACCCGTCAACTGTCCAGATTTTCACTTTATATTTTTGGTCTGTTCCTCATAAAATTTGTGGTTTTCTGACAAATCGCTGAGGAGTGAAGTCATTAAATGATACGCATTTGAGTGTCAGACTTCATATCGTACAATGCGTAGTAACACAAATCCTATTATTCTAGCAGCTTTCTAAGTTTATAAGAGCAACATTTACAATCCGTCCCCATTTTGGGGCCTTTATCCCCCATTATTTAAGGTTTTGGTCACATTTCTTTACCTAAGTTGTTGAGAGGTACATAATGAGGGCAGACCAAATTCGAGAAAAATCGGGTATGTTCTGCAAAACTAAAGAATCTTGCCTGATTTTCCTTGTATTTCTCTGCTGTCTCGGCAGACTTTCCTTCCTCTAAAAAAAGGGCAGTTGAGGTTCCTTCCTCTAAAAAAAGGGCAATGGAGGTTCTCTTTTCTCCGTTGTTTCTATTGAGAGCATTGACGTACTGTGGAAGCATGGGAACGCAAGTCCCATTCGCATGCACAGTACATCAAGAAACGTGAAAGAACAGGAAACAAAGTGGAGGAATAATACAGCGCCTTTATACAAAGACATTATTTAAGAAAGGTAAGCAATTTCTTTCTTAAATGTTATTATGTCATAGCAGTAACTAGCAAGTGGGTGTGGGCATGTGAGGATTTACCCACAGTTGGCTTTGTTTAGTCATTTGGGCAGAACCATGCCAACAGTGGGTAAATCCTCATATGCCCACACCCACTCGTCTGTTATTGCTTAGATATCTTAACAAGGAGACTGGCCTTAAATCCCATTTTGACAAGTGGAGAGAATATCCATCAGTGGTCTGCACTGTAATCCGATGTTTTAAAGAACTAAAAAATGATTCTTGGGAATGTGGAACTTGCTAACATTGTCAGAAAGACACATTTATTATTAAAAATGTAATTTAAAACAAATTCTTCAGACTAGATGCCTGATGCAGAAAGAATTGGTCAGTAATAAGGACAAAGTAATATATTCCTGTAACTGTTGACGTCCTTCCATTTAACTGTTGCAGTATTCATTGCAATAGGGATCCCCTGCCATGTGTGGCCTGACGTCCGGCCAGTATGCCAAAGCCTTTATGAAGGTATGCCGTACATCACATATATTCTCCTTGTGTGGCATTGGGCATAAAGGTGATGTCCCGACGTACCATCCTCAGAAGTTATTTGCCGCCAGTACTAACGCCATTTCTTGATCGTAGGTCTGAATGCCCATTCCGTTGCTGGTTTACCAAGCTGTTTCAGATAAGTGCTTCGCTGGGGATTTTTGTATCTTATCTTATATATTTTTTTTTTTTTTTTTTGCTTTCTTGTGGAGTTTAATGTCATTAAAGAAGGGTAAATAATGTCAGTGTGGCAGACAGATTCCCCATAAAGACTGTCATGAGCAGTGCTTGTTTTGTCTCAGCTCTTCCCATTATCAGGCCTTTGTTCCCAAGAGCCTCCGTAGTCTATATTCTTTGGCTTTGTATTTGGAGTCAGCATTTTAAGCTGTTAAAGACACAGTGGAAGGAATTTCCTTCTACGAGAGTCAGAAATCCGTGAAGAAGGCCAAAAAATCTAGGCTGGATTGTTCTGCTGTTCAGCCTCTGTCTGATGTCTCTGCTAGGATGAGTGAAAACGGGGATGATCACATGACTCCACTGTTGGATACTTCTGCCGCAACTATTTTAGAGGCTGGTGTGATAAACACGTCCTTGGTGGCCTTGCAGATTTTCTCTTTGGACACTCTGGGGGGTGGGTGGGACCACAGTTGATCATTTCCGAGGGGGCTAGGTGTGTTCCTCAAATTTTGGTCAGAGAAGAAGTCCCGACTAATATTATTGAATGCTGTCTAGGGTCTGAGCCTTTGAAGTTCTAAAAGGTAGACATCCCCTTGAAGAAAAAGCAGAAGACTAAGCATATTTCTTCAGCTCGTAAGGATCCACAGAGTGAATGGCAGAATTTCACTTGGGGGGGTTGTTAATGCTTTGGCTTTGAAACCTCCTCAGGGAGTTTTTTTTTTCAACTCCCCCTTGGTCATCTTCTACACTTAAAGCCCAGGGAAGAGGATCTTTCTGAGGTAGAGGTGGATTTAGATGAGGAATCCCTTGCTTATTCATGTTAGATTCCCTCTCCTTTGGAATATGGGTCTGAGGAAGAGGAATGTACTAGTCCTGACACTCCTTTTGAGGAAATTCCTTTTGGGGACATAGGCACTAGAAAGATGGAGTTTTTTAAATGGGATTGTGCCAAGGTTTCTGAGGTACAGAAGAGGTATTGTGTGCTTCTGCAAATGGATTGTACTAGACTTCAGGTGTTCCTTCTGTTTTGGTTGCTTTGTTGGATGCCTTTTCTATGGCCTCTAAGGTTCCTGATTCCCAGCCTCCTGCCCCCAAGAAACGAGATGGGTTTTATAGGGTGCCTGAGGACTGTAAATTTTTATATGTGTCCTTTGGCTGACCCTTCTGTGGTGTCTGTGGCTTCTGACAAGCCATCTCAGTTGCTTCCTTATACCAAGTTACTTCCTTCTGATAAAGATAGCAGAACTATGGAAAAGCTAGGTAAGAATGTTTATACCTCTGCTACTTTAGCTTTTAGGGCTGTCTGTTATCAGACCCATATGTCCAGGTGCATTTTGGCCATTCTTTCCCGGGTCTTTTAGGTAATTTCTGATCTTTCTGACTGAAGAGAAGACTTCTCTTTCCCTGTTAGGGACTTCTTCCCAGGTGGCTCTCCATTCCATCAAGTGTAGTCATGATTCAGCAGGTGTGTCTTCTAGGGCTGCTGCCTTTGGTTCTGTGATGAGGAGATATTCCTAGCTTTGACTTCAACATTTGCCTGATGACATTAAGACTAAGTTGATGGATGCTCCTTTGGACAACAAACGCTTGTTTGGTGAAGCTGCAGCTGTCTTGTTTGTCTCTTCAGGATAAGGGAAGGAATTGCAGGAACTTAAACATGTTTTTGTTTCTCCTGTGCCTACATTTCAGAGAAATTATCCCAGTAAACCAGTCATTGCTCAAAGGCAATCTGGCCCTCCCCCAAGGGTAAGAAGGGTAGAAAGCATGGTTCTCTTGCTAAAACTAACCAAGCTTCTGTGCCCCAGAAGTCTCATTTTCCTGCTAAACCAGTTGCTGTCTGACTATCCTGTTCTTCTTGGCCACATTCCTATCTCTGTTCGTCTGTCCCTTTCTCTTCCTGTTTGGATAAAGATTACTTTGGACTCTTGGGTTCTGTCCATTATCTGCCAAGGGTACTTCATGGTCTGGAAATCTCTTCCCCCTTTTATTGGAATTCCTCTGCCCCCTCAGGAGTTGTTGCCCTTCTTCCAAGGGGTGTTTTGGGATCTCTTAACTCGGGTAACTATTTTAGAAGTTCCACTTTCTCAAAGGGGGACGGGGTTACTCCAGAATGTTTTTAGTGCCCAGTAAAATAGGGCACTTGGAGACCAATTGTAGATCTCTCTCATCTAAACATCTTTCCATATGTTGTCCCTTCAAACCTTATTCCCTCTTCTGCTTTCTCAGGCTTATATGGTGTCTGTGGACATCAAGGATGCTTATTTTCATATCTCAATTGGTCCCCTTTTCAGGAAGTTTATATGCTTCTCTGTTGCTTCATGGCATTTTCAGTTCTGTGTTTTGCACTTTGGCCTTTCTACTGTCCCAGGGGTATTCACCAGATGCCTTGCTCCTTGATTGTTTTAGCAGGCTAAGGGGGATCCAAGTCTTTCCATACTTGGACGACCTCCTATTCCAGGCATCCTCTCCAGAGACCTTGTTGCAAAATCTTCATTTTGCCATTTCCTTTTGGCAGAGCCTGGGGTTCACTATAAATTTCAAGAAGTCCTTCCTGATTTCTTCTCAGTATCATGTCTTTCTGGGGTGCAGGATCCAGACAGCTGTTTGCTGGCATCCCTGCCTCATCCCAAGGCCCTAACTCGCATTTCCTTTTTTTCAATCCCTTCTTCCCAAGGCCCTAACTCGCATTTCCTTTTTTTCAATCCCTTCTTCCTCTGCCTGCAGTAACAGTCAGATAATTTCTGAGAGCTCTGGTGTTCATGGCTTCCACCATTCCTATGCTCACTTTTGCCAAACTCCATATGAAAAAGTTTCAGTGATTTCCAAAAATCAGTTTGGCGTTAGCATTCTCATCTCCTTCAATTTTTAGTTCCTCTTCTTCCATGTCTCAGCCAGGAACTTCAGTGGTGGATTCAGCAACTGACTGTTTATCCAGGGCTCCCTTTTCATACATCTCTTCCCTCTCAGGAGCTGTTCACACACTTCATACATGAGATGAGGAACAGCATAAGGCTCCTTAAAGGTGCAGGGAGTCTGGTTTCCTGTTCAACAGAAAGAGCACATCAGTAACAGAGAAGAAGGTTCTTCTTCTGGCTCTTCACATCTTTCATCTTCTCTTCTCTGCAGGACCTCTCAAGGTGTTTACAGACAATACCACATTGATGTGGTATGTCCACAAACGGCGGTGGGGGGGGGCAAGGTCATATATTTGCTGGTTAGCTCTCCTAGTATGGGAACTAGCTAGCTATCCTGTATCAAGTGACACTTCTGGCAGTCTGCATTCCCTCAGGTCAAAACATTGTGGCATATTCTCTGAGCAGGTCCATAATGCAATCCCACGAATGGATGTTTCACAGGAATGTGTTTCTGGACATTGTCCCCCAGTGAGGTACTCCTGAAATAGATCATTTTGCCTCTCCTATCAACAAACAGCTTCCTCTGTTTTGTGCCAGAGTCTCAAGACCTCTGGTTTAGAAGGTGGATGCCATTATCTTTTCTCGGAAAGGGATGTTTCTTTATGCCTTTCCTTCCCTTCCCCTCATTCCAAAAGTCCTGTTCAAAATTAAACAGGATGCTCGCAAAATCTTGTTGATGACTTCCTTTTGGCCAAGACAGCATTGGTTCCCTCCTCTTATGCATTGCGATCATCACAAGTTACCTCACAGGGTAGACCTACTCATACAAGGCAAGAAATCTCTTATCCATCCCCACCTGCCCACTCTTCAGCTGACACTGTAGTGATAAGATCTTGATTTCTCATAGACACTTCTTTTGTGAGAATGTGCGTAGGGTCCTGCAGGAGGCTAGGAAATCCTACTTATCCAAATGGAAGAGGTTTTCTGTGTGTTGTCCTTTTTGTAACCTGGATTCACTTTCTGTGGATGTTCATTTGGTTCTTTCTTAGCTGTGTGAACTGCTCAATGCTGGGTTGGCCTATTCTACTGTTAAGGTCCATTTATCAGCTATTTCTGCTTATCTACCCTTATCACCTCCTTAAATGCGACCTTCATATTAGTCTCCCAGGAATCCTGTTCCTCCTACCAGGATCTTAATTTTGTTTTAGAAAAATTGATCCAGGCTGCTTTTGAGCCTGCAGCCTCAGCTTCCTTGCAATATTGCTGTTGGGAGAGTGTACTTTTGTTGGCCCTTTCTGCCAGAAGAATGTCTGAGCTTCAAGCCCTTAAGGCTTGTCCTCCTTTTTTGATGTTTAAGGACAGGGTGTCCTTTAGTACTAATCCTCCTTTTATGCCCAAGGTGGTAAATGAGTTGTCTATTAATCAGTCTATTCATTTGCCCACTTTTTTCGCTTCTCCGCAATCTGCTAGTGAGAAGGTGCTGCACATATTGGATGTGTATAGATAACTCAGATTTTATTTGGATAAGACTAGACTTTTCGTAAATCTGATCAACTCTTTTTCTTTTCATCCTAGGTCCTTAGGATTGGCTGCGTCCAAGCAAACTATTTCTTCTTGGATTTCTAAAGCCGCTTCTTTTTTGTTACTCCTTTAATGGTAAGAGCCTTCCTTCTTCTGTTAAGGCTCATTTTGCTAGAGCTGTGGCTTCCTCTGGTGCTTTTTTAAGAGGTTGGATACTCGCTCTGTTCTTGAGACAGCTACCTGGACTTCTGTGCATACCTTTACCAGGCAGTGCAAGTTGGATGGAATTTCCAGTGCTAGAGCTGGTTTTGCTAGGGCCATCCTTCACAGCTTCCTAGAGACCTCTGCTGGTCCTTCCTCCATCCTCTCTTCTTCCTGAGCTTTGGCACTCCCTGTTGTAATGAATGCTCCAACAGTGAAATGGAAGGACATAGTACAGTTGTGTAAAATCTTCCCATAATGGTAGATGTCCTTCTCTTCACTGTTGCAGTATTCACTCTTTCCCTCAGCTCCTGGTTAATTTCTCTTCTGTATGTACTGATTACCTCTGTACTTCCTTGGACTGGCATTCCTACTGGGGCCCTCACTTCTGAGGAAGGTGTATCTGAACATCACCTTTATGTGCTATGCTATGAAAGCAGCATGTGTTTGATGTAAGGCATACCTTAAAGCAACCTAAAGAATTTGGTGTACTGGCGGATGTCTGGTCGCCCTTGGCAGGGGGTCCCTATTGAATCTACTAATATGGTAAGATTTTACATAACTTTGCTTTCTTTAAGTAGGTGTTTTAACAATAGCAGAAACTTATACATAACACATTTTGAGTACTTACTGTGAGAAAACACTAACATTTGGACTATGTTATTGGTGTGTTATTAGTAACTTTCTGATCTTGTGGAAGCTTTTTATGGGTAAAATCAGCATTAAAATTGCAGTGAGAATGTATGAGTATATTATGATATGAAAAATAAAAGCAAAATCAGATGCATTACAGAAACATAGTATAGTTTTGTGGAAATTTTAAGAAGTACGTCTTATTTTTGGACCAGATTGTCTTAGTTGATAGGAGAGGTGAATTTAATGGTCTACTAGAAAAAAGTAAACTGGTTTGACAACTTGTTTGCAGGCTAACAGACATACCTCTCAACTATCTAGATTTTTACCTCATATTTTTGGTCTGCTCCTCATAAATTTTGTGTTTTTTGGAAAATCGGTGCCAATTCATGTCACTAATCTACTTCATCCTTACCCTAGTAATAGAACTCTTCGCTCCAGTAATAAATTCCTTCTTGAAGTAACTAAAGTCAGTATTTCTAAAACATGGAACTCGCTACCAACAAATATATCTTCCATCTCTTCACTGACTCAGTTTAAGAAAGCATTAAGAACACGCCTCCATGCAAACTGGTTATGCTCATGTATGAGCTCTGGCTAGTTCTACTTTTACCTGTATTATAGTCTCTAATCACCTATTTGAGCATTTACTACTCATATGGTTATGCATCTATTGCTGTCACCTATAACTTTTACCTTATAATTAGATTGTACTGTTTTATAGTGTATTTGCTGTTTCATTTGTATGTATATCTCTTTGTAAGTTGTCTTTTTGTCTTATTTTTTCGAATATTGCATTATTGATGTTTGATTTATAATCAGCTTGTATAATGTGCTACACTACTAATTCTTAATTTTATCTCAAATGTTTTTTTCTCCCCGGGCCTCCACTAAAAAAGGACTTGTGTCCAGTGGACTTTCCCAATTATCAAATGTAAAATAAATAAATGACGTACATTTGAGTTTCAGACTTCCTTCAGAAAATGTGTGCCAACACAAAACTGGTTATTCTAACAACTTTCTAAGTTTGCAAGAGCAGTATTTAAAATCTGTCCCAATTTTTGGGCCTTTACTCCCCCATCATTTAAGGCTTTCTCCAGATTTCTTGCACTAAGAGGTTGAAAGGTATGCTGAAAGGGCATCTGATTTGAATGAGCATTTAAACTTAAAGGTCTTAGTTTTAAACCTGTACTTAAGGCAAAGATACCACCATGTTCAAAATTTATTTATTTATTGCCGATAATATATTTTTAAATATTGTTGTTATATGGTTTGACCACCAGGTGGTTGAAGATTATAACATTTTTTATGTTCATTTCTGTTTAATTAAATGATACTTGTTGTATGGTTTCATAGCTATGATAGGTGGCATTGCTGTCATGTGATTAACATGTATATTAATTATTTAAGAACTGCTATTTGGAATTTTCTGGTTTTAGCCGAAGAATTCTGTATGCTTTTAGATAAAGGTGATTAAAATTATTGGCCTGCTGAGTTTCAATTTTTTTTTTAAGTATTAGAATCTACTGTTAGGTTTCACTCTTTTTTGATTGTGCATGTCTTTCCTGATCAGAAATCTTTATATCGAGTAATCCTCTGTGGCTGTTAATGTTCTGGTTGTATACTGACCTGATAGCTGTAAAAGTACCCCTATTAGTCAGTTAATGGGTCCAGTATTTTAGAATTTTGTGTTCTATCATCAAAGTTTCATATTTTACATCTGTTTTGCATTATTTATTAAGCATATTTGTGACGGATTTGTTTCCATCCCACTATTGATCCAGTAGTTTACGGTACAGGAGCCCATGGTGCACAGTATTGTACTATTTGCTTGTCTGCACATCTCACTGACAGACAAGATCTTTTGCAAGCTGGTGATCAGATGAATTGCAGCTTTGACTGCCGGAGTATGGACTATAGTGCACAGAAGGCTTGTATGCTTTTGCACGCTATGTACTTCAGTCTCAGGATTTGTTTTTCTGATAAAATAAAGTTAAGTGAATAGAGATCAGAAATATAAATGTTGCTGTGGGAAGTATATTGCAACTTGCATGTGTATGGAATGGCTGATACAATCTTAGGAGTCCCAAATATTTTTGATTGAACTGCCTGTGTTCTGCAGAGAACAGCTGTGCTGCAGAGGTGTTGTATTAATCCTGAGGCTGTGAGGGACTAAGTCTGTTAAGTTAGTTATATGCTGCTATAAGAGGAGTAACCATGGATGTTCTTCATCTCACATTGCTGCAGTCCTTACATATGGGTAGTCCGCTGTCCTCGGTCGGCCCGAATACCAAAGTATTAGGCTGACGTCGGTCAAGGCGCTTAAAACTGACATCAGGACGTCAGGGTACAAAAGCGCATGACCGACGTCATTTCCCCAGTCTTTTTT
Source organism: Protopterus annectens (assembly GCF_019279795.1). Taxonomy (NCBI): domain Eukaryota; kingdom Metazoa; phylum Chordata; order Ceratodontiformes; family Protopteridae; genus Protopterus; species Protopterus annectens. Next base: position 888,106,412 of record NC_056748.1, on the reverse strand, counting down.
GCCACGTGGTCCGATGCAGAAGCAGCGTTGCAAGTGCCGTTCGGCGTTCTGAAATTTTTCGAATTCGGAGTTTCAGACCGAATCCAAGTTGGCTAAGTACCCCGTTGGGGATTATTTTGTTTTTTTCTTGCCTCAGTGTTTTACCGGATGTCAGAAAAAGTGAATAACTGTATTTCTTGTGGGAAACAGATACCGCATAGGGATTATCATTCTTTGTGTATTCCTTGTTTGGGGCCTGAGCACGACGTTGTTGGGTGTCGCTTTTGTGCTAGGTTCAATAAACGCACTATTAAGCGAAGGTTAGATTGTGCTAGGCTGGTCTTTGGGAAGCGGTGCAATTATAATATGCCGTCGGATTCTCCGGCGCCCGCTTCTGCGAAGAAGCGCAAAGACAAAGCAGTTAAACCCAGGCAAGATGAGTCATCCGTTCCGGACGCCGGTTCTTTAGAGGCTTCAGTGGAACCGGTGGTTCCGACGGAGACTTCTCTGGAGTCTCAGGGGGAGACTTTGATTTTGCAGGAGGTGGTCTCTCAGGAGGCAGGTCAGGCTGAAGGGGCTTCTCAAGTTACTGTACTCCCTCCCTTCCTAGGGTGGTTAGGCCTTCTCCTTCTGTTTCCAAGGCTTCTCCCAGAGGCAGGCCAGTTTTAGCTTCTGTTGGTGTCACTCCTAGTTCAGCAGGGTCTGTGCCTAAGAAGCACATGCTTAAAATGGCAGAAGATTTGATTACTCTGATTAGAGGTTCTATGCACGCTCCCGATAAGAGGCCTAGGGTGGAGACAGAGTTGGGAAGTTTTCAGCAGGCTTGGATGTTTCAGAGTCTTCAGCTGAAGACTTGCAGGAGTACTCTCCTTATTCTGATTCTGATGCAGATGATTCCACTCCTTCTGCTTCTCCTCCAGAGGATTTTTCTTTTTCAGTGACACCTCATTCTATGGGGGTACATTTTAAGTGGGAAGGTCAGGACTTCTCTGATTCTAGGAAAAGGCTTAGGAGTTTTGCTGTTACCTCAGCATAGGCCCTTGGCTATACCCCTGTTCTGGATGTTGTGGAAGATGTGTTTGCAGAGGCTTCACTTAATCCTGATTCTTTGCCTCCTGCTCCTGTTAAACCGGATAGGTATTACAGGGTGCCTGAGGCTCATAAATATCTTTATAAGAGTCCTAGGCGGACCCAGAAACTATTAGTCAGGGACCTAAGGGTGTCAAGGCCTCTGTGGTAAAAAATCCAGTTCCTCTAGATAAAGAAGCCAGAGCTTTGGATAGATGGGGAAAGAAGGTCTATACATCTTCTACCTTAGCTATGAGGGCTTTGAATTGCCAGTTTCATATGTTGAAATATCAAAACTTTCTTCTTTCTCAATTGAAGTCTAAGGTGGATGCTCTGGCGGAAGGCATTGAGTGTAAAGAATTGCAAGATTTGGTGCATGTCTCTGAACAGGTGGGTAAGCATTCATTACAGTGTGGTTTTGATGCTGTGCAGGCCTCGTCTAGGGTGGCTGCCACTGGCTCAGTTCTTCGCAGGCACGCCTGGTTGAAGGATCAGAATTTATCTGACCATGTTAAGACAAGGATTCTGGATGCTCCTTTGCAGTCTGATGTGTTGTTTGGTTCACCTGTGGAGTCAGTCTTGAAGAAAATGGAAGACAAGGCTAAGTCTATGCAGGCTGTTAAAGATTTTTTGCAAGTTCAGCCTCCGAAGTTTAGTAGGAATTGGCCTGCTAAGGGGTGGACGTATCCTTCTTATGATGCTCAGTCTAGGGGTAGATCTAGATGTGGTAGGGGCAGAGCTCAGAGTTCTTTCAGGCCTAGAACAGGGAGTTCACCTGCACAATCTTCAGGTGAGGGCAGGGGCCAGTCCTTTCGTAAACAGGCCCAATGACCTACTTTTCCAGCTGCCAGATCCTTCTTGCCTGGCAGCACCTTTGGGAGGAAGGTTAGCACTCTTCAAGGAAAATTGGATGTTGGTTACCCAAGACAAATGGGTATTGGATATCATACACCAGGGTTACAAGTTTTATTTCCATACCTTGCCTCCTTTCAAAGGCATGCCGGACGTTCCTCCTCAGCAAAGATTAGAGGCTCACAAACAAATTTCTCTACTACTTCAAATAAGGGCCATACAACCGGTCCCTCTGCCAGAAGTGGGCCTAGGATTTTATTCTCGCCTGTTTCTAGTACCAAAGAAAGGAAACACGTGGAGACCAATTTTGGATTTATCCATCCTCAACACATATCTGGACATTCCCAAGTTCAAAATGTTAACGTTACAACAGCTTTTACCTCTGCTGGGCAAAGATCACTGGATGGTGACTCTGGATCTCAAGGAGGCTTACCTTCATGTTCCCATCAGGCCCAGTTGCAGGAAGTATCTGCGTTTTCGGGCTGGGACTTCACATTATCAGTTCTCTGCATTGCCCTTTGGCTTATCTACTGCGCCCAGAGTGTTCACGAAGGTTCTGGCTCCAGTGGTAGCTTTCTTCAGGCTAAGAGGAATACAGATCTATCCTTATTTGGACGATTGCCTGATACTGGCCCAAGGAAAGGACGAACTTCTTCATCATTTACAGTATGTGATGGCAGTGTTAAGATGCCTGGGGTATTCTGTGAACGAAATAAAGTCCAGTCTAGTACCCTCTCAGGACATGTGCTTTCTGGGTGTGAGACTGAATACAGCATCCCAGATGGCCTTTTTGACCCCGGACAAACAAAAGAATCTTTCTCTTTACTTCCACCAGTTGTCTCATCAGTCCAGGCTGACTGCAAGGACAGTCCTTCAAGCCTTGGGGTTCATGGCATCTTGTATTCTGGTACTTCCCAATGCCAAACTGCATATGAGGAAGCTACAATGGTATCTCAAGAATGTATGGACGCAGCACTGCCAAGTTTTGGACACTGTCATTCAAATAATACCTTGCATTCAAAAGGAATTTTTGTGGTGGGCTCAGGAATGTCACCTAAACAAGGGACTCTCTGTGACCCGGCCAGAGGCGAGTCAGATTTTAACGACAGATGCCTCAGACAAAGCTTGGGGAGCTCATCTAAATGGAAAATGGGTACAAGACACGTGGCCTGCCAGACTCCAACATCTACATATCAACTTGAAGGAGATGTTAGCAGTCCAATTTGCATTGATAGCTTTCAAGGATTTACTTCTTCCAGGGCAGGTGTTGATTCAAACAGACAACACAACTGTCATGTGGTACATCAACAAGCAAGGGGGAACGCATTCTTATCCTCTATGCAGACAAGCAATGATTTTGTGGGAGACTGCTCTCAGTTTACAGCTAAATCTTCAGGCAAGGTTTCTGCCAGGAGCACAGAACTCCTTAGCAGATGTGTTGAGCAGACAAATTATGGATCCCCACGAGTGGAAATTGGATCCTCATGTATTTCAGAGATTGACAGTGTTATGGGGAACTCCAGACATAGATCTGTTTGCTTCTCCGCTGAATTACCAGCTGCCAAAGTTTTGCACAAAGGTTTCATCCCTCAGCTTGGAAAGTGGATGCTCTGTCATTCAATTGGAGCAATCTTCACGTGTATGCCTTTCCACCTCTGCCTCTCCTCCCAAAGGTACTGCTGAAGGTCAGACAGGACAAGCCAAACATGATTTTAATAGCTCCAGATTGGCCTCGACAGCACTGGTACCCATTACTGAGAAGTCTGGTACAGGAGCCTCCATGGCCTTTGCCTTCGATTCCTCACCTGCTGTCTCAGGAGAACAGTCATTTACTCAATGTCAAACTTCATTCTCTACATCTGACAGCCTGGCATATTCTGTTTTAGACCCTGGAGGGTCTCAGCTTCCACAACAAGTTTTGAAATGTTATTTTGGAGGCCAGAAGGCCTAGTACAAGGAAAGTTTACGCAGATAAATGGAGGAGATTTTTATTTTGGAGTACAGCAAAGGGCTTTGATGTTTCTAAACCTAATTTAAGTGTGGCGCTTCAATACCTTACTGAGTTATTGGACAAAGGCTTGTCCTTCTCCTCTATAAAGGTTCATGCTGCAGCAATTTCTGCTCACTATGACTGTGACCCACCATTATTTTCTCAGCCTTTGTTTAAGCAATTCCTTAGAGGGGCAAAAAATATAAGACCCCCACGTAGAGCTCCTACTCCTGCTTGGGATCTCAATTTTGTGTTGGAGAAACTCACTCTACAACCTTTTGAGCCTGCAGCATCGGCAGAGTTGAAATATTTATCTTGGAAGACTGCTTTTTTGTTGGCCATTACCTCTGCGAGAAGGGTTTCTGAATTGCAGGCCCTTATGGCAGTTGAGCCTTTCTTAATTTTCCACAAGGATAGGGTGTCTTTGCATACTAACCCTTCTTTTATGCCTAAAGTGGTTTCTAGTGTGGCTTTAAACCAAACTATTCATTTGCCTACTTTTATGCAAACCCCCAAAATAAAGGGGAAAGGATTTTGCACACTTTGGATATACACAGACAGTTGCGATATTATTTGAGCAGAACTAAAGGGTTCAGACAGTCTCAGCAGTTGTTTGTTTCTTTTGCTTTGGGTTCTCAGGGCAAACCTGTTTCAAAACAAACTATTTCTAAGTGGATTGGTTTTTGTATTGCTTTCTGTTATTCCCATCATGGTAAGGAGATTCCAGCTGGGATTAGGCCTCATTCCACTAGGGCTACTGCCACTTCTACAGCTTTTTAAGGGGTGGCTACTAAAGATATTTTGGAAGCAGCTACTTGGAGTTCAGTGCATACTTTCTCTAAGCATTACCACCTTCCACTTTACTCTAAATCTAGGGCTGGATTTGCAACTGCAATTTTACAAGGCATGTTGGCAGCTCCTAATGCTTTATAGTTTTGCCATCCTCCCTTACCTCTGCTTTGGGATTCTACCCATATGTAAGGACTGCAGCAATGTGAGATGAAGAACATAGTACAGTTTTGTACCTACCATAAATGTAGATGTTCAAGATCCACATTGCTGCAGTCCAATACCCTCCCTCCTTCCCCTCTGTTGTTGAAGGTGGTGGTGTGGTTTGTGTTGTACATATTGTAAATATGGTTAGTGCACGGGTGGTTGGTTAGGTTTTGCTAGTTTTTGGCTTTGGCCTTTCTTGTTAGGGCCTTCTGACATCTGGGGCAAGAAAAGACTGAGGAAATGACGTCGGTCATGCGCTTTTGTACCCTGACGTCCTGATGTCAGTTTTAAGCGCCTTGACCGACGTCAGCCTAATACTTTGGTATTCGGGCCGACCGAGGACAGCGGACTACCCATATGTAAGGACTGCAGCAATGTGGATCTTCGAACATCTACATTTATGGTAGGTACAAAACTGTACTTTGTATACCATAACAGATCCATAAAGCTAACCAACATAAAGAGATTACAAGTCTTGTTCTACTGGAACTGTGACGTGATATTGAGCTAGAGGCTGTGTGAGGGAATCAAAGTATTGAAGTGCAGAATTACTTGAAAATGTTGGTCTGTTACATATTTTTCTTCAGTTTTTGGATCATTTATGATTAGAGAGAGCGAGAGAGATGCCTTTGTACAGTTTCTGCACCTGATGCTTGTTACGTTGCATCTTTGTCATTCTTCACATGCAGTGATGGTGGGAGTTGAGTGGTTCTCTGGTGGTTGGTTTACTTATTTATTTTATTTTTATTTTACATTATTTACCGGGAAAGTCCAACTGGATATATGTCCATTTTCAACAGAGGCCCGGGGAGAAAACCTTCAGAAAGCAGAGTACAAATACGTTGGGAACAATAGAAACATTTAGAGATAAGTATAATATGCAGTTTTCAGTAGGGTTACAAACTTATAGATAAAACATAGTAGACAACATCAAAATCATGCGGTTTCAATTTCAGACAATATACATGCAGTTATGGGCTAAGTCCCTTCAACAATTCATACACTTATTAGAGTATATGTTTGAAATGTTTAGGGAGAGTTTGCAGGAACAGTGGGTGGTGATTAGTCGGGGTTTAAGCAGGGACATTGCCAATGCTGTGTGGTGTAGTTTTGAGGCTTTTTTTGAACTGGGTTAAGGAGGATTGGTGAGCAAGTTTGGCAGGTAGCATATTCCAAGTATTGTCTACTGAGTTGGCGAATCCCCAAACACATTTGTACTCTTAGTTGTTTGTACTAGCAGTTTGCCAGCAGAGCATAGTGACCTCAGGTTGCTGTATGGTTTGATGATCATATTTAGTGCTGGTATTTTGTGGGTTATTACAAGTTGGTTGTATTGGAGAAGACTGGGCCGCTCCAGCCATCCTAGTTGAGTTAGGTTGATACTATGGTGGATCCTAGAGGTAGCACCTGTAGCAAATCTAGCAATATGGTTGTAACAACTAGCACGTTTGGTAAGGGTGGCTTGGTTCAGGTCAGTAAAGAGGGGGGAAGCATAGAGGAGGGTACAATGAAGGTGGGACAGAGCGATAGTGGTTCTTGCAAAAGGAGTGAGGAAGGGTTTGATCCTGTATAGGGAGGCCAATTTTCTGTTGACAGATTTGATGGTTTAATTGTCATGGACATCATATTTTAGGGTGTTATCGACTGTGACGCCCAGGAGTTTGTGGGAGTATCTGGGGATATCATTTTTCCATTGTTGGAACTTATAGTAAAGAATGGTGAGGAGGATTTGCAGGTGGGGAAAAGATGAGCAGTTTAGTTTTTGTTGGGGTTTAATAGAAGCTGACTGTGAATCATTTTTCTACATCATTGAAAGTATTCTGGGTTAGGGTCATAAGCTCAGTTGAGGAGGAGATGGTACATATTATAGAATCGTCCGCATATTGGATGCAGGTGACCTTGGGAGTGATGTGGGTAGGTCATTGATAAAGACTGAGAAGAGTAGTGGTCCTAGTATGGAACCTTGGGGGACTTCTACAGTAATAGGTAGATGTGTGGATAGGGTATTCTGTCATAAAACTGCTTGCCTATCTGACAGAGAAGATTGGAACCATTTAATAGAGCTACTATTCAGTGACTGTTCCTTCAGGGTACAGAGAAGCAGTTGGTGATTGACCATGTCAAAGGCCTTGGAGAGATTTATTTATTTATTTAACATTTGTTGACCGGGAAAGTCTGACTAGGTTCCACAGATCCTGTTTTCAGCGGAGGCCCGGGGAGAAATGCTCCAGACGCATGTCTTTAGAATGTGGGAGGAAACTGGAGTACCCGGAGGAAACCCACGCGAACGCAGGGAGAACATGCAAACTCCACACAGAAGGCACCTCGGCCGAGAATCGAACCAGAGAACCTCTTGCTGTGAGGCGACAGCATTAACCGCTGCACCACTGCGCCGCCCAAGATCTAGGAAGAGAGCAAATTGTAAGTTTGTTATTGCTTCGGTTGATGTTGATAGAGTTAGAGAAGGATAGGAGGGCTGATGTGGTGCTGTGGTGTGGCCTAAAACCATGCTGAGAGTTGGCCAGTAGTTTGTTTTGGGTGAGATAATGCATTAATTGGTTGTGGACGCACTTTTCAATAATTTTTGGCCAATGGTGATAGTATGGCTATTGATCGTATGTTAGAGAGGTCTAAAGAATTCCCTCCTTTATGAAGGGGAATGACATGGGAAACCTTCCAGAAAGAGAGGACAGTGGCTTCAGTCAAGGTGCGGTTTATTATGATTGAGACAGGGTATGCAATGGCATCTGCCCCTTTTTGTAAATATTCTGGTGGGAGGAGATCAGCTGCCAGGGTAGTGGGCTTTAGTTTGTTAATTAGAGATTGGATGGTGGATGTAGATACAGGTTGGAAGGTGAAAGGGAGTGGGGTAGTGGTTGTGGAGGAGTTTTGAAAGGAGCTGGTGGGGGGTAGTTGGCTAGCTAGTGATTGGATGGTTTTGGTAAAAAAAAATTTTAATGATGTTAGCAGTTTCCTCTGGAGTTTTAAGGTTGCAAGTTGAGGGGGTGAGGGTGGAGGTTTGGCCAGGGTGGAGCAGTTTGTTTATGCCTGCCCAAAAGTTTAGAGGTTTATTCTGGTGTTTTTGCTGCAGGTGTTGATAGAATGTTGATAGAAGTTTTTTTTTATCTAACCGTGTGGCTTTCTTGGTATCATTCCTTAGTTAACAGTGTGGCTTTCTTGGTATCATTCCTTAGTTGTCGGAATTTAATATGGTCAGGTGGGTCTTTGGAGGTGCGCCATTTATCCCATGCTTTATTTCTTACTATGATTTTGGTTTTGGTTACTTTAGAGAGCCAGGAGGCGGTCTTAGTTTTGGCTCTGAGGGTGCGGATAGGAGCGTGGGAATCTAGAATGGAGAGGAATTTAGAATTAAAGTAGGCTACAACATCATCTAGTGGAAGTTCTTTAAGTATGGCCGAATTGCATGCTTTGAGATCATTCTGAAAGTCAGTGGAGTTAAAGTTCTTGTTGTTTCTGGTAGATTTATATAGAACTTGGTGGTGGTTATAAACTTTATGCTTAATGATGTAAGTGAGTAGGTGGTCACTTGTATCATCTGGGAAGGTACCCGTATTATACAGGTCTGAGTGATTGTTGATAAGAATCCAGTCCAGGATACTGCCTTTGTAGTTGAATTTATTTATTCTGTTGGATGAGGATATAAGTTGGGTATAACCGTGAAGGTTTATATGGGTGGTGAGAGATTCAGAGGAACAATTGTTCCAGTCAATATTAACGTCTCCTAACACCTAGTTTCATGGGGGTATGTGTTGGAAAGCCATTGGAGGAAGTATTCTAGGGTATTTGCATTGTTGCCTGGGGGATATAAATGCAGGCAATGAATATAGATTTACTTTTGTTAAGCTGTAATTTGCTAACTAGGGCTTCAGCATTATTGAACAAGGGGGTTGCTGTGGGGCTAGTGTGACATCTGTTATGTTTTTAAACAGAACTGCTACTCCTCCACCTTTCCTGGTGTTACGGTCTAGTTTAAGTATGTTGTACCCTGGTGGGATAACCTCATCATTTTTAGTTCCTGGTTTTAGCCAGGTTTCTGTAAGACATAGCACATCAGGTGTGTAGGTAGCTAGAAGGGCATGACGATTATGGACCTTGTTGTTAGTACTCCTGATGTTTAGGTGACAGGTCAGGAGAGAGTTAGGGGACCTTGAATTTGGCCATATGTTGAAGGTGGTAGTGGGCTGGGAGCTTGTGAGAAGGGTGGGTCCAGGGTTAGGGTGGATGTCCCCATCCCTCATCAGAGTAAATTGTACAGTGATTATTAGTTTCAGTGCTTTACTTGTTATCTTATGATAATATCTAGTTTTGGGGGAGATGGACCGTGGTCTAGTTAGTTGGTGGTTGTTAAAAGTGGAGAGGATAGGTTTGTAGTGAGCTAGGGGTTGGTCTGATTCACTCAAGGTGGGAGCAGAGATGGTATGAGATATGGGGTGGTGAAAGCCAAGCTAGGGCTGGTTTTCATAGATGGTGAGGAGATATAGCCCAGGCAATATAACTGAGGAACATAATTGGTCTCATCTTGACTTACTTCACTTACTCTACTTAAATTCTATGTAGGAAGTTTAAGACACTCTGATACACGAGTGAAGAAAGATGTGAAATACTAATAGTAATTGTCAGTGTTATTCTAGAGAAGTTGATTTTGAAGCATCCTTGAAAAGAAATGAGAGCAAATTATGTTTTGAGTTTGTTTACCAGGTTAGAGCAATAAGCTTCTTAGACTGTTTTCATGCTAAAATCAAGAAGTGACATTTTAGATCTAAGCATAAAACTTTAAACATAAACCTATGACATTACATACATCGTTATGTGTGAAAAAGAATGATTTGTAACTGATTTCAGATCAAATATGCCACATGCATATTAAGCGGATATCTAACAATTTCACCTAATTTAGACGTATATTATTATTATAAAGCGCAGTGTGTTCTTCATGTCAGGAATTTTATGCAAGTTTCATATTTATTTGGCAGAATGTGTGTCAGTTCCTATGTTCACCCAAACCAGTAATAAGAGAAAGGTAGAAGATGGCCAAATCATACAGTAGCTATAAATTGTGTTTTATATACAACATTTTGGAGTGAGTAGATGTAGATTGAAACCAGAGTGTGGAGGTTAGAAGAGAATAAAGGGGGAGGGTCCACGGAGGTCTGATGATTAGGCTTTGTATCTCTCACCTCTGTGGCCCAAGTTATATTTCTGGTGAGGAAATTTCAAGGGGGTTGGGATTTGGTATCATGATTAAAATGTTAACCTCACAGACACAAGGTACAGGGTTGAGTTTCACCTTTGGTCACTGTCTGGTTATTGGTTAGTTACATAATACTCTGCAGACTGATTGCCGAGTATTTTCTTATGAATCTGAATCTATGAAACTTGAGTAAGGTAGGAAGGCAGACCAGAAATAAGGAGGGATCTGAAGTAGTTTACTTCATTTAGTCATCAACCTGTGGGATACCGGATCTGTATCGGATCTGAGCCTGCAATCTCACTAGCATCTGCTCCGAGCTCCAAGATCCTCCCCTTACCCATAATGCATATCCACTACCTTCCAACCCTCGGATCTTGTTTGCCGCGGCTTGCTGAAGCATCGTGATCTCGAGCTCCGAGCAGTAAGTGGGTTTTTTGAAAGTTTTTGAGAAACCTTTTTTCTCTAAATTTTAGTGTACTGTGTTAGTATAGGTTTCCCCTTCTCCCCTCGCTGGTGCATCATGAATTTTAACTTTGTTGTTGTTTAGCTTAGTTTGCAGTGTACTCGCTTCCCCTCCCCCCTCAGTGTGTTCTGTGTGCTTGAGTGTGGTGAGTGGTTTAAGTGGGAAAACTAATATTTTTCTCCTTGTTTTCCCTCATTTGTCTGAGTGACTGATGGTAGTATGGCTGATAAGCCTGTGTTTAAAAGGTGCACTGACTGTGGCCATAAATTGTCTCCTGCAGATGGCCACACTCTTTTTGTGTAATGTGCTTGGGCGTTTTCCATCTAAATGCCAACTGCTCTATATGCGGAACAGGGGCAGAGAGAAGGAGAGAGCCAAAATCCAGACCTAAGAAACGTAAGAGGTTCACGGACCTTCTTTCACCAGCTCCCCTCTGCTTCGATCTCCGAGATTTTCCCCAGAGCCAGAGGTGACACGCTCTCCATCTAGGGCCCTGGTTCCTTGACCCGCCAGGTCATGGCCTCGTCGAGGTCCACGCAGTCCTTATTGGAAATCGACATGGATAAAACGATGAGGAGGTTCATTCGTACTCTGATCCAGATGGGGGTCTTGATAGCCCGCTCTCCCTCAGGAGGGGGGAGCTCACTTCCATTTTTTCACACCGATTTCTCCTTCTCCAATCCGAGGATGGCCTCGGTCAGGGGGTCGTCGCCGACAGCTGCTTGGAGCATGTCTAATCCGACCAGCTGGGATCTGAGCCGTTCTCTGAGCCGGAGCTTGGGTGCCGGATCCGAGGGAGCGAAACTTTTTTCATCGGCTCTGACCTTGTTGGGCCAAGTTCCCTCCCTTGGAGCTCTGTTCACTTCGGGCCCAGCTCCGATTCTCACTTCGGACCCGGGGAGACTGGCTTCCTTATTGGTTCCCCAGGAGGTACGTTCTCTCTCGACGTTTGATATGGTGGAAAGGGTTCTCTCCACTGGATCGAGACTCTTGACTGTCCCCTCGGACTCCTCCCCGACCCCCTCAGTTCTTTCTACTAATCCCATCATTTTGCCAGAGGGACAGCCCATGCTCGAGGAGCCCCAGTCAATTCCTCTGTGGAACAAGTGGCTTGCGAGTTCCCCACAGAGAGCCCCACCGGAGATGTGCCTCACAAGCCTACGTGTAACAGGAGGCACTTGAACTCCCCCGAGTCCCTCACCAAGGATACAGATTTGGATGATGGAGAAGGTCCCCCCAGGTCAACTCCCGAGGATGTCTCCTTTGGAGACCTCATGAAAATCCTTCGCCAGCGGGGAGGTTGGTCCTCCCCCAAAACTTCTGACGAGTCTGTTTCTTGGAAGCTTTCGGCACAGGCCCATCTACTTCCTGGGTGTCCCCTCCCGCAGATCCCTTGGTGGACCTGATCACCTCACGGGCCTGGAAGGAGCACGACAACGTGGAACCAATCCCCAAAAGGCCTGATAAGATCTTGAGTCTACCTTCAGATAGGCCAACGTGGAACAAGGGCTCCCCTGTAGACGCTATGGTGGTAGCAGCAGCCACAAAGAAGGAACTAGCCCAAGAGAGTTCTTCTGTTCATCCTCCTGACAGAGAGTCACAGATGATGGACTGCTTAGGGAAGCGGGTTTACGCTTCAGCTACCTTTTCTATTAGGGCACTAAACTACCTGGCCCACGTCACGAGACTCCAGCGTGACCTGGTAAAGGAGCTGGTGGAGTCTCCCCCTAAGTCCATGTCGCAGGAGGACAGGGACTCGTTCCTGCGAGGATGCCCACTTTGACAGCAGTCTCCAACATGTCCATGCGACTACTTTCACATGCAACCGAAGGAGTGGCTAGGGCAGCTGGCTGGTGTGTCCATGAGGTGCAACGCCTGGCTCAAACTATGTCAGTTTTCAGAACCTTTCAAGGCGTCCTTTGCCAATGCCCCTTGTGACGGCTCTACTCTCTTTGGTAAGACCATCAAAGAGACTTTAGTCCAGAGTGAAAAGGATGAGAAGACACTGTCTGCCATCAGAATCCGCTTCTCGAACCCTCAAAGATCCTTTTCTCAGAATCAGAGAGGGCAAAAGATGTGGTTCCGGAAGTCACAGTATTCCCGGGACACTCGGGGCTCTTCTTACCCCGAGGCAGAGGGGGACAGAATGGGCGCCAGCCCAGAGGCAGAGGGGGTCCGAGGATTTTTGGGTCTTGAACCTTTTGCGGACAGGCCCGGACAGCAACCCTGAGGGTTTGCTCTACTCTGGAGGCAGTTGGAGGATGATTGTCCTTGCACCTGGTGGCATGGGAGTCCGTAACATCAGACAGGTGGGTGCTTCAGATCATATCCAGAGGATACTCTGTCCCCTTTGTGGTTTCTCTCAAACACCTCCCGGACGTACCACCCATGCAAAGGGAGGCAGCAGCACAGGAAATTTCCAAGCTGCTATGAAAATGAGCAATCAAAATCGTCCCCCCAGATGTCTGGATCAGGCTTCTACTCCAGGTTCTTTTTGGTGCCAAAGAAAATGGAGGACTTCATCCTGGACCTATCTACCCTGAACCTGTCATTTGTCAAAGAAAAATTCCAGATGGTCACTCTACAGTCCATCATGCCGTACCTGCAAGGGAGAGACTGGATGTACTCGTTAGATCTCCAGGATGCTTACTATCACATAAAGATACACAGAAACTCCAGGAGATTTATCCGCTTCCAGCTAGGAGTCAATCATTGCCAATTTTGAGCCCTACCCTTTGGTCTCACCACAGCCCCCAGGGTGTTCACCAAAGTGATGGTGGTGGTAGCGGCTCACCTGAAGCTTCAGGGGATTCAGGTCTGTCCGTACCTGGACAATTGGCTCCTCACTGCTCCCACCAGGCATCTACTTTCTCAAACCAGGGATTGTTTCCTAAAGCTTGCCCTGTTTCTGGGGATCACAGTCAGTGCATCCAAATCACTTCTAAGTCCTGTCCAGGTGATAGACTACATTGGGGCAAGGATAGATGCATTACAGTGTAAAATCTTCCTGACCTTGGGGAGAGTTCAAAACCTGAGGATGCATGTCTCTCTGACCTACCATTCTCATCTTCCCTCGGCAGAATCAGTATTGAGGGCCTTAGGTTCAATGGTGGCGACCATAATGCTTCTTCAATGTGCCCGGTTACATATGAGAATTCTACAGTGGACACTAGCTGTACAGTGGTCCCTGTTGGAACTTCCATTGTCGTATCCAATACAACTCAAGTCGAGTCTGTCGGTCATCTCTTCTATGGTGGTTGTGTTCTCCGGACATTTTGGAGGGATTCCCCTTTGTTCCACCCCCTGTTCAAGCCACAGTGACCACGGATGCCTCCCAACTCGGGTGGAGGGCATTGTTCAGGCAGGACAGTCCAAGGCCTGTAGTCCCCTGTAGAGACCAGCTTGCACATAAACGTTCTAGAGATGAGGGCAGTCCTTTTAGCGTTGCAGACCCTTCATGCCTTTCTTCCTCTGGGAACCATTGCAATTCAGTCAGACAACATGTCTGTGGTCTGGTATATCAACAAACAGGGAGGGACCAGATCTTATCCCCTTTTTCACGAGGCCATGAGAGTGTGGGAATGGGCAATCTCCACCGGTCGCTTTCTCATAGCAACGCACATTCTGGGACAGTCCAACATTCTAGCGGACAGGTTAAGTCGGACTATTCTGATGCCTTACGAGTGGTCTCTGAATCTTTCAGTAGCAGAGCAGATCTTCCTGGAGTGGGGTTAGCCTTGCTGTGACCTCTTCGCATTGGAATGCGAAGTGCAGCAAGTTTTTCGCTCTGAACCCCTTGCCAGGGGAGTGAACCCGAGATGCTCTAGTCCATGTTTGGCTTCCCGGTCTTTTGTATGCTTACCCTCCAGTACCTCTTATTCCGAGGTTTCTACAGAAAGCTCGTCAACTCGGGAGCAAAGTGATCCTCATTGCCTTGTTTTGTCCTCGCCAGGTATGGTTTCCCTTTCTTTGGTCTCTCCTTCTGGCTCCGCCCTCGATCTTGGATCCCATTCAGGATCTGATTTCAAACCCATTGGGGGTTCCTCATTCGAACCTGGACAGTTTGAAGCTCACAGCTTGGCTTCTCCAGTTCCCATGATCGCTAGGACTCCTGGGTTATCCTCTTCAGTTACATCTGTTCTGGTGGCTGCTCATAAGTCTTCAACCAGGAAGGTTTATCGCAGTAAATGGAAATGTTTTTCCTTTTGGGCCTCTCAAAGGAGTTTAGATCCCTTCACGGCTCCTATTTCTGTCGTTCTTGATTTCCTAGCTGATATTTTTCAACAAGGAGCTAGTTCTTCTACTGTCGAGGTTCAATTGGCTGCCATTTCTCATTTTCATGTGGGTGAGAATTCTGCCTCACTAGCCTCCTCCAGGCTGTGTGAAGCCTTTATTAAAGGGATGTTTCTGTTGCGCCCCCCCTGTCAAGGGTCCTGTTCCCGCATGGGATCTTACTATGGTTCTTCAAGCTCTGATCGCTCCGCCTTTTGAACCCGCTGCAACCACAGAGCTAAAATTCTTAGCCACCAGAAAAGCTGTTTTCCAAGATATCACCTCTGCTAAAAGGGTTTCAGAACTGCAAGCCTTGTCCGTCAGAGTTCCTTATATGATTTTCCACAAAGATAGGCTTTCCCTTCGGACCAATCTATCCTTTCTCCCCAAGGTGGCATCACAAGTTAATATCAATCAAACTATCAATTTACCGGTTTTCTTTCCTAATTATGCTAAAAAAATGCAATACTAACTCCACTTGTTGGATGTTCATAGACGGTTACGATTTTATTTACACAGGACCAAAAATTTCCGCAGAACCGATCAACTGTTTGTGTCCTTCTATAAACCCTTTTTAGGCAAGCCTATCTCCAAGGTCACTATTGCTAGGTGGATTTCCTCATGCATCCTTCAGGTCTATAAGGACAGAGGCATGTCTCCTCTGGGTCAGGTGAAAGCTCATTTCACTTGGTCCATGGCTACTTCTGCGACTTTTTGCTCTAGAGTCTCATTGGATGATATTTGTTCTGCAGCTACTTGGTCCTAGTCTCACACCTTTATTTCTCACTACAAATTGAATTTGACTTCTAGGAGGAGAGCATCTTTTGGTTCTGCGGTGCTCCGGAATATCCTTCCATGAGGGCCGCCCAGGAATTTAGTAGCTGGGGACTCTGTCCCACAGGTTGAAGACCAAATAAAGTAAACTACTTCAGATAAAGAAGTTATGTACTCACCATAATGTTCCATCTGAGTAGTTCTAATATTTGTCTTCAACCGTCCCTCCCTCCTTCCCCTGGACCTTATCATATGAACAGCCTGCGGGCTGCAGTTATAGGTCATAAAGTAATTTTTCAGGTCGGGTTATTAGTATAAGGATCAGCAAACTCGATCTGGGGGTTGGAAGGTAGTGGAGGTGCATTATGGGTAAGGGGAGAATCTTTGAGCTTGGAGCAGATGCTAGTAAGATTGCCGGTTCGGATCCGATACAGATCCGGTATCTCACAGGTTGAAGACAAATGAAGTAGAGCTACTCAGATGGAACTTTATGTTGAGTACATAACTTCTTTTTATGGATTAATTAAGATGACAATGGAAACAGAAGTAAAAGACTTTGTCATATGGGAGAGAAGAAACTAAGAACAGAAACAGATGGCAGAACCGGTGTAGAAAATGTCAAATTTACCAGGAGACCTCTTTTTCCTGGTTAGGATTGAGAAAAAAAGGGGGGGGATCGGGCAAAAGAAACAAAAGTTGATAAGAGGAGACCAAGTAGAGAGGAAGATTAGAGGGGAAATTACATGATATTGATTGAGCTCTGCACCACAAGCTGTTCAAGTTCTTGATCATGTCAGTCAAAATGTGTACCTTATTTTATTAAGAATAACTAGTCTGTTGTAGACTGGTTATATAACAAGCATTTTATTCTCCTGAAAGTGCAGAACACAGATTTGTTTTGTTGTGTGGGTAGTGATTTGTCAAAAGTTTATAATAACTTAATATGCCCATTTAATACACATCCATATACAATTGTTGAGGTCAAGTAAATGCAGAAGTGCTGCAAAAGTTTTAACTTACTGTTACAAATTTAAAGTAATAATTTTTTTTTAAATCAAGCAGTGTACTTGTATCATGGGGAGAAGTTGAAGAAAAGTTTTAAGAAGCACTGTCCTGAAATGTGTATTTCATTGTAGTGCATGGAGTGCTGAGATTTGGGCTCCAAAGGTGAGGAAATGACAGGCTTGTTAAGCTATTTTTTGAGGTCAGAAAAGTGCTTAACAAGCTTTTAAGAAGTTTCTGTTAAGCCCCCTCTCACTGCTGTCAGACAGAGCACCGACAGTGGTGTGTGGTCAACACAAGTCAACATATAAACAGCTGTGTGTGTGTGTGTGTGTGTGTGTGTAAGTGAAACATTTAAATTGCTTCAAAGCTTTTTTGTTCTTCTTGCTACTGTTGTATGATGGCCATTTTTTGTGTGATAGTGCATCTCAGCTTTCAAAGCTGTTTTTTGGTTAACACTCCTACACTGCACATTTTGTTTTCTTGAAATATAAGCTGTTTAAGCTGTAGGCACTACAAAAAATGAATGGTCTCTCCAGTCATAACCCTTTTATGTGTTTTTGACATGGCCATCAAAACTCGGCTTTTGAACTTCATTCTTGAGGTAAATTAATTGACATCCATGTCTTAAACACCTAGCAAACTGTACAATTCCAGGAAGGTATGATGAGATTCAACTGTGCAAGTGAATATATGCATTTCTTTATATTTCTATTATATTTGCTATTTAAGACTTTAAAATTTGATGGCATTTTATTGGAATCAAAAATAGTATAGGTAGCTTGTGAGCCTGAGTTGATTTTGAGGTCACAATAGTGTAATATAAGTAATGAAAATTATTTAGGGCTACATGAGGAGTCTTTTCTGATAAGTTTTTGCAGACCAGCCTTAAAGAGAGCCAAGTATTTTATGTTCCTCCTGATGTTGCAATAGCTCTAAATCTAAGGACTTCTGCTGCAGCAGACTCTGCATCTGGCATAACTTCCAAAGCTTTTCATCCTACTGGCTAGGTGGATGCCTTACCACCTGAATGTCAGAATGTCTCTGCTACAAGATGAGATATCTGCTCATGCCGTCTTTATTTTTTCCTTGCCACAGTTCATGAAAGGAAGAGTCTTAGACCATGTGAGTATGTATTGCTTGCTTTCGGTCCTTCAGTTTGGCTGCACTTCCAGAGTACAGGTAAGTATCCTGTTGAGGAACTGTCATTTATCTTTATTGCCTTGTTTAATTACCACCTACAGACTTTAGGAGTCATTTATTAAAATGGAGTCCTCATTCACAGTGTACTATATCTACCATATCTCAGTGGCGGTTGGCAGTGTCATTAGCCCCCCTCCCCCGGTTTGACCCTCTCATTCCTCCTTGTTTCATTTGTGTAGTATTTTAATACTTCTTTCCATTGTTTTTTCATTTTTTGTCTCATTTCCTCATTCTAGTCCGTTTCTGACATCTTTTCCTCATGCTAAGGAACCTCCTGTGTAATCATGCTACTGTATTGTGTGTGTCCCCTTCCAGTTTTGAGTGATTATGGTTTTAATATCATTACTCAACAGTTTGATGTTCATTTTTTTCTCTCCGGATGCTGTGCTCTTTCTTTATGCCCCATGTGCAGAATTCCCAAGTATGCTCTGCTTCCCTTTGAAATCTGTCCCTTTCCGACTTCTGCCCACTCATGGTCCCAGAATGTGTATCATTCCTGCCTTTTCCTCCTTATACTTCCATCATCTTACTGTCCTCCTTTTTGCCTTCCTTTACCAATGTCATGATTATTAGGTAGCAGCTGTTCAGCATTTTCGGGCTTTGATCTTTCTCACAATGTACTTTCTGCAAGTGCTTCACCGACTATTGCCTTCTGCTAGTATTCTACAACTTGCTTCTACTTCCAATTCTTTCTCATACTTTTTTCTTTAATCTTGTCCCTTCGTTCCCTCAACACTTCATCTGTTTAGAGAAAATAAGAGAGGTTAGGGAGGCAAAAATCCAAAGTGCCATCCTGTCTCCTTTTGCACTCCCTTCCTGCCTGTTGCCCTCACAGTATTCTTTTTTCCAGGTTTCCCCAGGTGACGAGTACTTCCACTGTTGGCTTCTGGTAGTCTGTTTTAACCTCTCCACTGTTGTAAATCTTTTCCTACTATCCTTTTCTTTGCATAACAAGTCATCCTTTTGAGCTATTCCACTACCCCAGATTTCTCCATTTTCTTTCTAGTCTCTGCCCCCACCCTTCTGTCCCAAGTAGTATTTTGAGGATGTCCTTCTGTATCACTGTTGCAATATTTTTTACAATGGAAATCCCCTGCCAAAGGTAGCCCGATGTCCAGCCAGTATACAAAAGCCTAAGGCTGTAATGAGCATGCCATATGTCACATGTATGTTCCCAGTGCACGGCATAGGGCATAAAGCTGATGACTGGATGTACCATACTCAGAACAACTTTGCCACCAGTCTGAATGCCTTCTTCGCTCTTTGGTCTAAATCTTTGTTCGCTTGCTGGTTACCTAACCACTTTCAGATAAGTGCACTGTTTTTTTTTTATCTTTTGTTTTGCCTTGTTTTGGTTGTTGGTTTCATGTCACCCAGAAAGGGGAAATGGCAGTGCGGGAGACTGATTCCCCATAAAGATCATCACGAGCTGTGTTTATTCTGTTTAGATGCTTCCCATGGCCATACATCTTGTGAGATTTGGCAAGCTTTTGTCCCTTAGAAGTTGTGTAGTCTGCTTTATTCCCTAGCTATTTACTTAGAAAACCAGCAACTTCAAATTTTAGCCAAAGACAGTATGGAAGGATCTTCCCAGTCTGAAGGTCAGCCATCTTCTAGGAAGAAGACCAAGAAAGCTCTGTTGGATTCTTCATCTGTACCGCCTCCACCGGACATCTCTCTTGAGGCTGGTGAAAGCCCAGAGGATTGTCCAGTTTCCTTCTTGGATTCCTCTGCCAAGACCACTTCGGAGTCTGGCATGGATCCAACTCCACACATGTGTATGGAG
Source organism: Protopterus annectens (assembly GCF_019279795.1). Classification (NCBI taxonomy): domain Eukaryota; kingdom Metazoa; phylum Chordata; order Ceratodontiformes; family Protopteridae; genus Protopterus; species Protopterus annectens. The sequence goes on along the minus strand of NC_056748.1, from coordinate 888,086,815 downwards.
GCCTTGCAGATGTCCACTTCGGATGTACAGGGGAACTATGGCTGATAATCAGTAAAATTCCTCAAATATTATTGCGAGAAGAGGTTCCAACTACAATAATAGAGTTTTGTCAGGGGTCAGAGCTTCCTAGATTGTTTAAGGCTGACATCCCACTTAAAAAGAAGCAGAAAACTAAACACATTTCGCCTGCTCCTAAAGATCCTCAGAGTGAGTTTCAAAACACCCAAGGCCTGTTTAATGCCCTTATGGCTCTTAGGCCTCCACAGGGATTTTGTTCCTGCTCCTCCTTGGTTGTCTACACCTCTTAAGAGGCCAAGAATTCCTCTGATGCAACTGATTCTGATGAATAGTCCAGGACTTATTCCTTTCAGATTCTATCAGTCCTCACTCTCCTTTTGAGGAAATTTTGTTTGGTGATACCATTTCCAGAATGATGGAATTTTTCAAATGGGACTGTGCTCAGGTGTCTGATGTTCAGAAGAGGTACTGTAGCTTCTACAAATGGGACCTCCTAGGCCCTCTTTTGTTCCTCCTTTTCTTGCTGCCTTGCTGGATGTTCTTTCCACTGCTTCTCATACTCATGATTCCCAACCCCCTGCTCCCAAATAACCTGATAGATTGTATAAAGTGACTGATTACTACAGTTTTCTTTAAGTCCTGTTCAAGATAAAACAGGATGCACACACAATCTTGCTGGTGACTCCCTTTTAGCCTAGACAGCATTGGCTCTCTCTTCTGCATCTAGCCAGGGCAGTCGTCACGTTGCCTCATAGGGTGGACCTACTCCTACTCACACAAGGCAAGGGATCTCTCATCCACCTTCAGCTGTCCACTCTTCAACTGACATTGTGTGTGATAGGGCTTTGATCTCCTCAGACACCCCCCCCCCCCCCCCCGAGTATGTGCTTCGGGTCCTGGAGGAGGCGAGGAAACCCACTACTAGGAAATCTTACTTATCGAACTGGAAAAGATTTTCTATTTGGTGTCTTTCTCATAACCTGGATCCACTTACTGTAGATGTTCCTTTGGTTCTGTCTTATTTGTTTGACGCTGGGTTGGCATATTCTTCTGTTAAGGTCCACCCATCAGCAATCTCTACGTGTCTACCGTTGACTGTCCCTGTAGCCTCTAGATTTGAGGCCAAACAGTTTCTTAAACACATCCTTCACATTAGGCCTTCCAAGAAGCCTGTCCGTCCTTCCTGGGACCTTTTTTTTTTTAAATAAAAACTGACTTGAGCTCCTTTTTGAGCCTGCTGGTTCAGCTTCCTTATAGTATTGTTCTTGGAAGACTGTTCTTTTGGCTCTTACTTCTGCCAGGTGGGTTTCTGAGTTGCACACCCTTGTGTCTGTTCCTCCTTTTTTTAGTTTTCATAAGGATATGGTGTCCGTTCGTACTAATCCTTCTTTTATGCCCAAGGTGGTTAATGAGTTGTCTCTTAATCAGTCTGTTCATTTTCCCACTTTTTTTCCCCCGTCCGAAATCTGCTAGTGAGAAGGTTTTGCATACCTTGGAGTTGCATAGACAACTCTGATATTTGGATAAAGACTAAAGCTTTTCGTAAATCTGAACTGCTTTTTGTTTTCTTTTCATCCCAACCTTTCAGGTTTGTCTGTTTCCAAGCAAACTTTTTCTTCTTAGATATCTAAAGCCATTTCTCCTTGCTATCCTTTTCATAGGAAAAGCCTTCTTTCTGTTAAGGCTACTAGGGCTGTGGCTTCTTCTGGTGCTTTTTTCAAGGGTTTGAATACTAATTCTTTACTTGAGGCAGATACCTGGACTTCTGTGCATACCTTTACCATGCACTATAAGTTGGATGTAATTTCTAGGGCCAGAACTGGCTTTACTAGGGCCATTCTCCATGGCTTCCTAGAGGTCTCTGCTGGTCCTTCCTCCTCCCAGTCTTCTTCCTGAGCTATTGTACTCTCCCCTTTGTAATGAATACTACAACAGTGAAATGGAAGGACATAGTACAGTTATGTAAAATCTTACCATAATAGTAGATGCCCTTCTCTTCACTGTTACAGTGTTCACTTCCTGCACTTCGAATAAAAACCTTAAACCTTCTGGACTTGGTTGCGTACTTGGGAGCCCGTACATATGTCCTTTCCATTATTCCCTTGTGAATTGCTTTTTTCAGTCCAGTCCCTTTCCAGTCTCTTCTAATTTGCTGTGATTCATGTAGTTATCATGGAATACTTTTAAATGCCCTACTAAATATTCCCCTTTATCACAGCAGCTTCTCTTCTAAACTCGACTAAAAACTCTAACAAACCATTTTTTTTCTCCTCTGGATTCCCCTATCCCTTTCAATTCCTGGTAGATAAAATGATAGTGGGGAAAAACCAGTAAGGCATACAAAAATTACCACAGAAACCCATTTAAACAAAGGCAACAAGCATAACATCTGTTAAACCAATTTAAGAAAATGATGAGGTTGGGGAACAGCGTTAGTTTACATTTTTTTTTCAGTTCTTAGGAGTTGCCACCAACATTAAATTGTAGCAGCCGTACCCTCTGTTAAATCTATTTATTTAAAAATGAGGAGGTAAGGAGCAGGTGTGCGTGTTTCAGTTCATGGAGTTGCCAACAAAATGCTTTCTAGTCCTCTCAAATTCTTTGCTCAGAAATTTTGGGCAAAGAGCCAGCAGCTTGGCATAAAGGAATAAAGCGCTAACTACAACCCAAGCGAGCCTGTTTTTTTTTAGTGGTGCAGGTGTCTAAGGTGCTGTCAGGGAGGGTTGGGCATGCCTATCCTAGGCTGTAATGGATTTTGTCTCGGCACTCCTGAGGCGAAGCGTGCCCCACTGAAGGAAGTATGGAATAGATAAATGGAGGAGAGGGAGGAAAATGAGGGGAGGCCAGTAAACCCCCTCTGCAGAAATAGTCACTGGCATACCCCCCCAGATGCCCTTAAGATCCACGCTGTCCCAGCTGTGACTTGCAGGAAGTACAAATGTGAAGGAGAAACCGATAGACTTAGTAATGGAGGATACAGGGACGACCTGAAAGTATGAAGCAAAATAGTAGTAGGCTGGATTTTGTACAAAGCCAAAAATATTTGGAGGGACAAAGGCTTAAAGTCTGGGAAAGTGTTTAAATATTGCTGTAACTCAGTTAAGTTTGTAGAATAATGTGTTTTGGATTAACATTCATTTTCTGAGCAGTAAACAGTATGAAACTCTAATGTGGCATTGATGACTAAGTTCTGTGATGTACCATACAATCAAAACTTTTACAAGACAAAAGTATCAGACAAAATCAGCTATATTCAGCAAAATTCTGAACAGCTGAGAGCTGTGCTGTACTTTTGTGTGTTGCCTGGAAAGCTGTATATATTAAGAAGCAGTTTACTACAGATGCAAGTTTACTCATTGGGTCTTCTGTACCTTTCAGATTTCAACTGAGGTGTTCTGTAGTTTTGGCACCTGCTTGTAAATCGAACTGTGCAACAGCACTCAACTGTTGGACAGAAAAGTCCTTTAAATTACTACCCTGAAATTTTGAGACTCCTATTTATAACTTTTTAAAAAGTTATAAACCTTCACAGTCAGTTAAAATGGGCAGGGTAGCTGTTTTATGTTAAAATGTGGCATAAAATATACAATTATCGTACATTACTAAATGTAAAATTCAAAATGCAGAAAAATTAAGAGGACAATTTATCAATATATTTAAGGCACTTTATGGTGTTGTGTAGTGCAATTATGACTGCATGGACAGGGATTGTGTGGTGCTTTGGGTGTGCAGTAATACCTGTACCATGCACACCCCCTTCTGACTTATTGTGGATATACACACACACACACACACACACACACACACACACACACACACACATAAATTGTACTTTATAGAACAGTAATTATACATTCCACCGCAGACCTCATGTCCCTATACTTGTACTCAGTAATCTACTTCTAGGGTTCCCCAAACATCCCATAGGCAGCCTGGTGTGATGCACACTGGATCTCCATACATGGAGCGCACCCTGCATACAGAGCTCTCGGGGAATGCATCTGCAGGCAGTCTGGAGTGAATGGACCAAGTGAGACTGGCCACTAAGGATTTTTTTTTTATATGGCCTAGTATCCCTGCCTCTTGCTCTGACGTCAGTTTATGAAGACAAGGTGGCAGTGGGAGGGCTACATGGATGTGTGCCCACCCCTAGCCACTAGGTGGTCACTCCTACTCTGTTCCCTTCTACCCCTAGCCTAGCCTGTTATGTCCATGGAGACCAGGCCTCTGCCAGTTCTTAGGACCTAGACTAGAGTAGTTTCTGTCACCCATAATAAGCACACTAATTGTCACCTGTCACCCATTCTGCTTATTGAATCAGGGCACCTGAACTGTATTCAGGACTTTATCCCTCTACGTTACTGGTGCCTGTATTTAAAATGAGAGTGTAAATGAACCTCAGAATATTTAGACTAAAATATCAAATCACAAAAAAATAAAAGTGAGTACACAAACTTGATTCACAGAATGTTGCCCTGGAGTCAACAACATCATTTTTGCAGTCCCTTCCTGTCCTCTGCCCTATTGAGATTGCTCTTTCCAAACACCCCAAATCTCTAAATATGCTAATTGTGAGGTTGCACAAAGTTTGAGAGAATGAAAAAAAATGTCATCCATTTACAACACCTATAAATTAATATTTCATTGTACTGAGAAATAACATCGAAGTGATGACTGCATTTATAATCATGCGATTACTGACAAAGCAGCTGCAGACAAAGGGAATGCATACATGCTTACCTCTTGCCTTTGTGGCAGAAAAGAATGTCTTTGATGGACTAGTTATCTGGTTAACAGATGAAGTTGTCACCTTTTATGCATTTTTCTGCTTGTGACTTTCATTGGAAGGCATTTTATTTTGTAGCAGTCACTTTAGCCAGTTTCACCTTGAAGAGCTGCACACTGTTGCAGCAGGGGAGCCATAACCCGTTTTCTGCAGGAACAGGGTTCCTTGAGAACAAATCTAAAGTTTATCCCCACGTTTTTATCAGTAGTGAATTTGAATACAACTTAGTGGTGGTGGTCTTCCTAGCTGGACCTAATGAAGGGTTCCTCTACTTCACACCAGTGGCCTTAACTCCCAACTGTCCAAGTAAAGGCATGGCAGAAAAACTCTAGATTGTCTTTCTTTCATCTGAAAAAGAAAGGACAAAAATGTCGCTAAACAGTGCAGTAACTACACTGATATTTCTTTTTGCAGTTAAAATGTCTTGTTCTCAAGCCAGAACACTATTTTGCCAGGGGGACACTGCATATTTTTAAGTGTTTGTAACTTCTCCATAGATAGCATTTGTAATGTTACTTTGTCATTTGTCCACAACTTTATAAAACATTATAAAATAGATGCTACTTCCCTGCATGTTTTTTCTTTTTGTAGAGAGGTGTTCAGTGGGATTATTTGGTGACGTGTTGAATCTGCCAACCATAGTGTCTTTTGGCTGCTTCCAGCTGTATGTTGCCTTGTTAGAGGTCCTCTTGCTTGACATTTTGTAGTTGTGATAACTTATTTACATGAGATACTTTGTGTACTAGTGGATCATAAGAGACTGTATTCTTGCAGTAAAATTCTTTCCACCACCATTAGCAGAAATAAGGATAAAGAGAAGGCATTTGTTTCACTGAATCTGGTTTTCACATGTGAATAGGTGACAGAAAGCTGGACTGACTGACTGTCTACTGATGTTAGTGGTAGTCATGGAGTGTTCCAAGAATGGATTAATAAAGGTATGTATAGCTGCTGTTAGCATCTTTCAGCTTAAACCATTCTTACTAGGATCCTAACAGAACAGAATTATGCTTGAGGATTCACTACTAAGATGGGTAACCCAATCAGTGTTTCTGATTTAGTGGCAGAGAATGACCCAAAGCCATTTCATTCAAAACCTGGATTATGCAAGGCAGGACTGACACTGTCTATCTTACTGTAAAAATGTTTCATTGCATTTAAGTTAAAAATGCATATATTTTTAAGAACCTTGCAAAAATAGTAAAATTTGGGGTTGTCGCAGTACTGTTCCTTCCACGTTTACCAGCCAAGGTATTAAGTCTTCTCTTGCCTGCAGCAGTACCTGTAAGTTCTGCCAGTTGTCCACATGCAGTTGCAGTACCTAAGCCTTTATCTCCGTTATGCTTAATGAAGTTAATGTTAACCATATGTAATATGTGATGAAGTGGAAGTCTAAAGTAAAGCATGGTGGAAATGCAGTTGAAATTTGGCCTTTAAGTTTGTGTGCGAGTTGGGGTTGGGGTGTGCTGATTAGGTTATTGTCTTACCACATATAAACCAAGAGGACACTGCCACACACATTTCCTGTGGTTATAAGTACTTTAAAAATGCACTACCCTCTACCCACCCCAACCCCAAGGAGGATGTGTTTATTTTTCAGACCATATCTTTAGGAACATTCTGTGATTTGACCTATATTTTTACAGGTGCATCATGGATATGTTGGGTATAGTATAAGTTTTAGATGATGCATTTTATATTTGTTTACATAAATGCAAATGAAGCTGTAACATCTAGCCAGATATGATCATCACAGTTCAAACTAGTGATGAATGTAAAGTTTTAAAGACAGATGTTAAGTTGTCTATCTCGCCTTCATTCTTGCTGGATGGGTTCGGAGCCGACCTCGGCTCCGACTCGGCCACTCTAAAAGCTCGAGAGTTGGTTCCACCGGCTCGAGGCTCCCCTTATATCCCATAATGCTAGGCGAGAGTTACCCCAGATCTCGTTTGCCGCTACAGCTTCGAGGTTGGTTGTTTCTACCGGTTCCTGGTAAGTACTATTTCTTGTTGAAATTAGTCTTTAAAAACCCCTTAATTTAGTATTTTTACTTAGTTTAGAGTAGTTTAGAAAACTTTTATTCCCTACCCAAAAAATTTCCGTTTCTTTTCCCCAAGAACCTTTGGTTCTTCCCTTGGGCCTATAGGCCTTTCCTTCCCTAGTGGAGTGTGTGTGTTTTATTGTAGTTTAAATTACTAGTACTACTACTATTTTTTATTATATTAATCTGACAGGGTATAACTAGTGTGTTTGTGTGCTTGTTTGTGTACACCTGTTCAGACAAAATGTCTAAAGAAGCAAAGGTCTCCGGATTCAAGAAGTGTGATGCGTGCTGTCAGAAAATGTCTCTGACAGACGCTCACACTTCTTGTGTCTATTGTCTGGGGCCTTTGCACCTGCAGGACTCCTGTGCTGTGTGCCATGGCTTCAGCCCCAGGGTCCTGCAGGTAAGAAAGAATAAATTAATTCTTAGAGGCTTACTAAAGCCAGAGGATTCCCTGTCTGTTTCAACAGGGAAGCCCTCTAAAGCATCTAGGTCTTGGCTCCGCAACTGAGCCGAGACCTAAGGTTTCTCAACCTTGCCTTCATCGGCTCCGGCTGGAGCCTATAAGTCTCAGTGCAGAGTTTCTGTGGCCCGCTCGGCCGGAGCCGAGGTAGTAAGTTCCGTGTCGGCTCCGACCAGACCTTCGAGCCGACAACTAGGAAGAGGTCCAGGTCACCATCTCTTGGCTCCGTTCATTCGGCTCCAGGATCTCCCCTGCTGTCTGAACGGAGCCAAAGGTCTCACTCCTCTAGGTCATCGAGGCTGTCGGATCATGACCTTCAGAGGGTAGTGAGTCGACTACTTAAGTCCGAGGCACTGGCCCAGATGCTTCAGAGCCCGACTCATCAGTCGATGCCTGCCCCGGTCCAGCAACATATTCCTCCTTTGACTCTTTTGAGCTCGGAGCCGGGTCGTGTCGGAACCGAGACTGTGATTGCGTCGGAGCCGATACAATTGTCTTCGGCTCCGTCGGCTCCGCTTTCTTCCTTGGAAGAATCTCGGCCGGACTTCCCTCGTCGGCTCGAGGGGTGAGTGGCATCGGACCCTTGTCCGACCCCTCTCCCTCTCGGGCTTCGGCGCTGGTGAGTTCGGCTCGACATCGCCTCGGAGCCATCACTGTCGGTGCCGAGGGAGGTTCTTAGCTCCGAGCGGGGACCTCTGGCTCTGCCTGACAGGGGTGCATTCGAGGTCATGCGGAGTGTGTTAGAGCTTGGCTCTACTCCACAGTGGGCTCCGTCCGCCATTCCCTCTATGGTGCCTCGGGCGAAGTCGACTCAGTCTCTCATCCCGGACCGGAGAGAGCCAGCTCCTCTGGAGCCCCTGTGGGATTTCATCCTCTTCGAGGCCTCTCCTGATTTGGCAGAAGAGCCCCCTCGGAAGAGGAAGTGTAAGAGGAAACACATTGACTCACCTGAGTCCATCACGTCAGACACAGATTTGGATGATTCTGAGGGTTCCCCCCGTTCCCCTTCTGAAGATGTCTCATTTGCAGACATTCTGGAGATCCTGAAACAGAGGGGAAATTGGCCAGCCCTCAACCCTTCGGAGGACGAATCTGTGTATCTTGAGGCGTTTGGCTCTCGTCCTTCCACCTCCTGGGTGTCCCCCCCCTTCGACCCCCTCATGCAGTTGGTTGCTAAGAAGGCATGGACGGCTCCTGATTCAGTGGACCCCACTCCCAGGAGACCCTCTAAGTTCATAACAGCTCCAGCAGACAAACAATTTTTAACAAAAGGAGTTTCTGTGGATGCTATGGTGGTAGCTGCTGCCACAAAGAAGGAACTAGCTGATCCTTCAGTACCTGTCCATCCACCTAACAAGGAATCTAGGTCCATGGATAGGTACGGGAAGCGGATGTTCTCCTCAGCGACATTTACCATGCGTTCGCTGAACTACCTGTGTCCATTTTACTCGTCTTCAAAGGGACTTGATCAAGGAAGCGAGTGAAATGTTAAAGGATCCTACAGCTGCGGGTTTCCAAGACAAGATGAACACGCAGCTGGCTACCCTTAATTCCATAGCCAACTCCTCCATGCGCCTTCTTTCTTACGCGGCTGATGGAGCGAGCAGAGCCGCAGGGACAGGTGTGGCCTTACGTAGGCACGCCTGGATGCGGCTATGCAATTTTGCGGACCCTTTCAAGGCGTCTTTCACGAACTCCCTTTTGATGGATCATCTCTCTCTTTGGTCCTCAAGTGAAAGAAACCTTGACTAGGTGCGAGACTGATGGCAAGACCCTTTCTGCCGTCGGAGTCCGTTTTTCTACTCCTTCCAGGCCTTACCCCAAAGGCCAGAAGGGTGGAAAGATGTGGTTCCGTAAACTATCTCAAGGGACTTCGCCTGGCGACAGAGTCGTTTTCCCACCAGAGGCAGAGGTGGGAATAACAATGGTAGACGTCGCCCTAGAGGCAGAGGGGGTCCGCAGAACCAGGGCAATCGGGAAGCCTTCCCTGACAAGCCCTTTCAGCATCCCTGAGGTGTTGCCTGACTGCCCATCTTCGGAGGCAGTCGGGGGAAGATTGTCACTGTACCCAGAAGCCTGGCTATCCCTGACTCAAGACAAATGGGTACAGTCCATCATTTCCGAAGGCTATTCTATCCCCTTTCTTCGCTTTCCAAATCAGTCAAAAAAATCCCTTCCAGATGTTCCACCCGCTCAAAGGGATCTAGCAGCTTTGGAAATTTCAAAACTGCTTGCAAAAAGAGCAATTCAGCCAGTGCCAGCAGACCAACAAGGAATCTACTCGAGGTTCTTTTTAGTTCCAAAGAAAACAGGGGACTGGAGACCAATATTGGATCTCAGTGTCTTGAACAAATCAGTCAAGAAAACAAGATTTCGGATGGTCACGCTGCAATCCATCCTTCCCCTTTTGGGCAAAGGAAACTGGATGTGCTCTATAGACCTTCGGGATGCGTACTATCACATAAAAATGAACAGACGCTCCAGAAGATTCCTCCGCTTCAGGCTGGGAACCAGTCATTTTCAGTTCAGGGCCTTGCCCTTTGGTCTCACCACTGCCCCCCCGGGTGTTTACCAAATGCATGGCGGTGGTAGCTTCTCACCTGAGACGACAAGGATTCCAGGTGTTTCCATATTTGGACGACTGGCTCCTCACAGCTCCCACCAAGCATCTCCTTCTGATGGCCAGAGATTACACTTTTCGCGTTTGTCAAAAGCTGGGTATTTCAATAAATTGCGAAAAGTCTGTTTTGTCGCCTTGTCGTACTATTACCTACATAGGCGCAAATCTAGATACGATAAACATGTCTGCAAGGCTAACACATCAAAGGATATCAGACATTCACAAATTGGTATCACTCCTTCTCAACAACAACAGAATCAAAGCCAGGTTAGTTCTAAAGGTGTTGGGAATTATGGCAGCGGCCATACCTCTCCTTCCATTAGCCAGATACCACATGCGGATCCTTCAGTGGATGCTTTTTACTCAATGGTCATACCAGGAACTTCCAATGTCTCACACCATTGTGATCACGCAAGCGTGCAAAAAGCATCTCATGTGGTGGATGTCTTCCCCCATCTCTTGTCGGGAAGACCTTTTGTTCCACCTCCTCCGGTTGCTACATTGACAACGGATGCCTCCCTGATCGGGTGGGGGGGGCATTATCAGGGCAGGACAGTCCAGGGCACATGGCAACCAAACGAATGCCACTTGCACATAAATGTTCTGGAGATGAGAGCAGTGCTTTTAGCGTTGCAAGCCCTTCAAGACTCTCTTCCCTTGGGAACAATTGCAATCCAGACAGACAATATGTCTGTAGTGTGGTACATCAACAAACAAGGCGGAACCAGATCATACCCCTGTGTCGAGAAGCACTCAGACTGTGGCAATGGGCGATTTCTTCTCAGCGTTTTCTGATAGCAACGCACATCCCGGAAGTCCAATCATTTGCGGACAAGTTGAGCAGAGCTATTCTCATGCCTCACGAGTGGTCTCTGAAAGACTCTGTAGTGAGAGAAATTTTTCTCAAGTGGGGTCAGCCTTGCTGCGATCTTTTGCTACTCCCCAAAACAGCAAGTGCAGAGAATATTTCACTCTATTCCCTTTACCAGGCCAACCCAGCAGAGACGCTCTAGTCCAAGTTTGGCCCGGGACTTCTGTATGCATTTCCTCCTTTCCCACTGATCTCTCAAGTAATACAGAAAGCTATCGCTCAGAAGGCCTCATTGATCCTCATTGCTCCTTACTGGCCTCGACAAGTGTGGTTCCCCTTTCTACATCGTTTTCTCTTGAGCGACCGTGGAATCTGGACCTAGTTCCAGATCTTTTGATCCATCAGTCGGGTCAGTTTCATCGCTCCTCCCTCTCTGAACCTCACTGGTTGGTTCCTCCAGTTCCAACCTTAGCCAGGCTTCCTCAATTATCTCACTCTGTTAGAGATATATTGATAGCTTCCCATAAATCTTCCACTCGAAGATTTATTTGAGTAAGTGGAAACGCTTCTCATATTGGGCACAAGGAAAGGACATAGATCCTTTCACCGCTTCCATCCAACTAGTCCTTGATTTTCTAGCTGAACTCTTCCATGCAGGTTCATCTCCTCTACACTTAAAGTTCAATTGGCAGCTATTTCTAACTTTCATGTGGGTATTTCTGAATCTGCCCTAATGTCCCACAAACTCTGCAAAGCCTTTTTGAAAGGAGTTTTTCTTCTCAGACCTCCTATAAGAAATCCTCCTTCTCCTTGGGACCTAAATTTAGTTCTTGCTTCTTTGATTCTTCCCCCTTTCGAACCTGCAGCTTCCTGTTCCTTAAAATTGTTATCATGGAAAACTCTTTTTCTGGTAGCTATTACATCAGCTAGAAGAGTTTCAGAGCTTCAAGCACTCAGTTGTCGTCCTCCTTATCTTTTGTTTCATAAGGACAGAGTATCCTTACGAACTAACCCGTCCTTTTTGCCTAAGGTGGTCTCGACATCAAATCTAAACCAAAGCATTGACCTCCCTGTCTTTTTCCAGAGTATTCCAATAGGTCTGAACAAAAATTACACTGCCTGGATGTTCATCGTCAATTGAGGTACTACTTGGATAGAACAAAACAATTCAGAAAATCTGATCAGCTGTTTGTCTCCTATGCGGTAAGCAGAAAGGGACTTTCAGTTTCAAAGGTATCATTATCCAGATGGCTAACATCTTTGATTTCCCTGGTATATGAAATTAGACAACAAAAATTGCCTAATAAACCTAAAGCCCATTCCACCAGAGCTTTGGCTACTTCTTTAGCCTTCCAAGACAGACTGCCTATTGACACCATTTGTGCAGCGGCTACTTGGGCTACTCCTCACACTTTTATTTCTCATTATAAGTTGGATTTAGCTTCTAGGCATAGAGCTAATTTTGGTTCCACTGTTCTCAGGAGTCTGTTCCGTTAGGCCACCCGGGACAAGGTGCTAGGGACGCTGTCCCATCCAGCAAGAATGAAGGCGAGATAGACAACTTAACATATAGAAGTTATGTTCTTACCATAACGTTCCATGTTAGTTGTCTTCTTCTCGCCTTCTTCTTGCGTCCCACCCTCCTTCCCCCTGGCCTGGACAGACCTAGAGGAGTTGTGATCGTGACCTCTCTTTCTACCACCTCTTTCTTAGGCATATGCTGTTGTGCATATTTCCTGGATCAGGATGTAGGTCACCCTTCTTTCTTCCTGTTGTTAGAGGTGGACTCTGTTTAGAGTTATTCTGTTACTATTATAAGCTGGGGTTAGCTTACAAACGAGATCTGAGGTAACTCTCGCCTAGCATTATGGGATATAAGGGGAGCCTCGAGCCGGTGGAACCAACTCTCGAGCTTTTAGAGTGGCCGAGTCGGAGCCGAGGTCGGCTCCGAACCCATCCAGCAAGAAGAAGGCGAGAAGAAGACAACTAACATGGAACGTTATGGTAAGAACATAACTTCTATTTCTTGTTCATTTAGTTGTGATGACTCTATTTCAAAATATTGTTCTCCCTTTACTTACAGGACAGCTGGCACAGTGTTTGGGGAAGGATTCCGAGCCTTTATATCTGACTGGGACAAAGTTACAGCCACTGTAAGTCGGACGTTTTTTTTTTTTGAAGTCTGAAAATCTAGTTTATTGTAACTTTGCATTTTGCACAGTGTTGGCATTTGCTTTGCTTTTGGCCTGCCTGTTGAAACCGCACTTATTCTTCATGTATAACAGTAGCTCTCTTATGTCATGCATAGTAATTACTATCTTTAGACAAACATTCAGAAGTTTAAAAAAGACAATAGCATTTTCTCATGTAGCTGTTAAGAATTAAAATTAAAACTGTTACTGTTACATCTGTTAATTTATTTGTTGTTCTTGGTTAACATATTGTCAGTCTGTTTGACCTTCTGCCAGTGGTATAAATAGCTTACTTCTGCTTTTGAGTATATGTATCCATTTTGGGGATATGAGTGTTCTTTTCTTTTCAAAAACATAGGATATTTATCTCTGATTTAATCTCTTGAGTGGATTGCGAGATTCGACAGAAGTCCAATACCGATGCAGTAACAATTGGATAGCTTGCTGCTTATACATTTTCTTTTTCTTTCGTTTATGCAAACTGTTGTCTACAAAGTCTTTGTACAGTTACAGGATGTAGGACTGTATTTAACTCGCCATCTGCTTGAATGTTCTTTTACACCCACTCTTTTTTTTTTACACCTTAACATCCAATAACCATCCCTCATAATCTGTCTAACTCGATCCCTTCCAATCTTCTCCTCCCACTCCCTTTTGCTCATTGACCACCCCTTTTGATGTCTTGTAATGTACATCAGGGGCTTTTCAAATGTTATATATCTTGTCCACTTGTTGCCATTCCCCCAACATTTCTCATCTTTCTGTGTTTCACATGTTTTGTTTGTTTCTTTTGTGAGGTAGATTTGTTGAGTCACGGGCCGACTATCCAGCATCTTGTGATTATGGGACTGACTCCTCCTCTCGTGGTTAAGATCTGTTTTCTTGAGGACTTGAGTGTATTGGTAGAGTAATGAGCATCTAGTTGTAGCTCTCCTGGCTGAAAGATCGATAATTGTAAAAAAACTGATATTTTTGTTTAATCAGTACTCGCCAGATACTCAAAAGATGCTTTTGACTTCCAGGAGACTGAATAAAACGTGCAAAACTGAACCAATACAGAAATTTTGCAAAATATGTCTGTATGCATTAAGGGGAGAGAAGACAACATGGAGAAGTTATGGTGAAAAAAGCAAGCAATAATGACAAAAGGGAAGAGAGAGAGAGGGAACATCCACTATATTTGAAAAAAAAAAGAGATCAAATGTATGCAGGGATATTTAAAATAAGTGAAACACTCCTGGATTAAATTGTTGCAAACAACAAAGAAACAAAAGAAAGAGAGGAAATCTTAACTAGACACTGATGAACTCGCTATGATACATTTGTCTAAGACGTAATGTGAAGGGAAAAAAAACATAGTAGAGCAAGAGGTGACATATAAAACAAGTTATACCAGAAGCTAGTAGAACTGATAGAAAGGTCTTGTTAAAATATGGCTTTTATGGCAATACCAGAACTGGCCGAGGGAAAAGACTGCAGAGAGTTAATGAGCAAATGCTTAAGTAAGTAGACTTTCCCTGCAGGGCATAACAATTAAAAAGATTCACAGAGTGAATATACCATACATGGTGTCCAGAAAACAACCAAGACCTATCTTAATCAAGCTGCAAATGTACCAGCTCAAGTAAAAAAATGGTTTGGAAATTGTGGAAAAGGGGACTATTTCGAAAGTTGGTGAAATAAGGATATTTGTGCAGGGCCGGTGTTAGCATTTTGGGGGTCCCCAGCAAATGTCAAGTTGGGGGCCCCCTGGTCACTTTCAGTCTAAGTATCACCCTGTCACTGCCACTACTTCTATCCATCTTTTTAGTTCATGCTGCAGGCTTTTAGGAGTAGTACACACAGACTGACCTGTTGCTACAATGATCTTATTACAACAGGCATACATACCACACTGTGTTGGCCCATCTCACAGAGAGGCATTTACAGTTACTGCCATTTAGGTGTGACAAGGATACATTACAACAACTCTATGTACAGGATAGAAGTAATATGCAATGGAACCCTAGGCACTGGTTACTGTTTCAGCCCCCACCAAAAAAAAAACAAAACAAAAAATAACACACCCTCCAGAGTTCCTCTCTGTTTTCCCCATATTGGGCTTCCCACTTATGCACATTACTTTTTTCTTCCATTTCTCACATTTTACCTTTTTTCTTCAGCTTTTTCAAGCAGCCATAACTTTATATATGCCCTAAAGTGCTTTTTATGTTTTTTTTTTCTTTTTACCCAGTGATGGCTTGAACAGAAATGATGATTAAAGAAAAAGAAATTCAATGTTGCTGTTCAGCTTTAGTTTTCCTTCTGTCTTTTAGATACACTTTCTTGACCAAGTCAGCATAGTAATAACCATTTAGGAAATAACTCCATTAAGCCGCTGCCCCCAGAAGCTAGAGCATTTCCCAACCTTTTAATCCAAAAGTGGCCTAAACAAAAATTGTAAGAAAAAAGAATTTCAGTCTTTTTTTCTTTCAGTGAAGACGTAAGTTGTACCCAAGACTTAAAATTCAAGGCTGACAAAAATAGAAGCTCCAAGTAAATTAAAGTCAATTGTGAGGATACACAGATCCTGTATGGGAATACTGCCTGCATCACTAATCCTCCCAAAAAGACAGTCACTGCCTATACAACCCTCTGGTGTTAGATTGGGATAAAAGCAGAAGTTCAAATGGCCACAGTCATGTATTTCAAGTGACTGCTGAAATACATATATATAGCATGCCTACTAACTCCTCGATCCTAACCCCAAAAGACAACCAGCTGTATATGTGTCTGATGTTTGATTGTGAGGAAAGTGAAAATAAATAATGACTGCAGTAATGTATTCTACTTTGCTGCTACCGGGCAGTACACTGCCCCTACAGGAGCTAAAGTAACTTTCTTTGTATACCTCTGAGGTCTGTTAGAAAAGTAAAGGAAATGATGACTACACAATCCCCAGTACCCACATAACCTATGGTAAATTTCTGTACACAAACATCTGAGCAGGGATGTTTTAGAATGTTTGTGGTTGAGGACAGAGGCTATTATCAGTTTTATCCTAACAGGGTCATATCATATAACTCCATCCAGGCTAAAGAGTGCAATCAGAAAATGAAAGCATTTTTTTCCTCCTCATTTTTCCTCGACCAAAAACACCTTTTTTTTTTTTTGGGGTCCCCACAGTCAAGGATGATTAAGGGAGCCCCCTGTATCTATTTATACAGTCTAGGGAGTGGAGGCCACCCGATACCTAGAGGAGCTAAGTGTCTGAATGCCTATGACATACATTATGCCTTACTTTTTAAATATAATCACTTGTTAGCTACATTTTTTATTGATACCCAGAAGAATAACGTGTGTGTTTCGGCATTATTGGATGTGTGCATTGATAAAAATCAGTGATATTTTTACACACACACACACACACACACACACACACACATCACAGCAATGTTAATTTTGTACTTATTTCAGCAAGTACATTGTGCAACATAGTACTGCTACACAAGATCAGTGATTGCTGTTTAGCAGTCATCAAACAGCAACAGGGATAAGACAATTTTATTTACCTCAGTAAGTAGTAAATTAATACCTATCACTATCCCTGATTTCACAGATATTCCTGATTTTGTCTTATAATTTTACTCTGTCACACTAAATCATGTAATCAGAGTTTTACACTTATTGTCTAAAAAATGCATGTTGATGCAAATGTGTTATTCTATTAACTTTTTCAAAGTGAATTAGAGTAATATATAAAATGTGTTCCTCATTTTGAGACTTTATTATGCTATTATTTTTATTACTGAACAGAATTCTTCAGCAAAGACGTTGAGAGTTATAGTATCAGTTGTTCTGCCAGAATGTATAAAAACCCTGAAAAATAAACCATCCCTGAAGATTAGAAGCATCAGCTCTTCTTAAACTCCACAGTTTGCACTGAGATCGGTCACCCTGGGCTGCTGATCTCTCTAGTGCTTACTTTGCTTATGTTCATTACAGCTTTGTCCTAACATGGTCATATTACAGTCCTGTTGACGTTAGAGTGTAATTGAAAATTAATACATTTTTTTCCCTTATTTTTCCCCAACCAACAGCAACTTTTGTGGGCCCCCACGCAGTCAATGAGGATTAAGGGGCCCCCTGCAGCCACAGTTATTGCAGGTATCTAAAACTGGCTATGTTGTTAATTTTAGTGAAGAGGATGTCCACCAACAGGGCTTAACTAGGCTGGAGCATTATATCATTGGTAAAATATTTAATGAAATTGTAAAGTTTGTTACTTGACAAAATATTGTTACTATAACTAAAGATCTTTGAATTTTGAAGGAGATTACTTACCTGGTTTAAGTATACAAGCTTGCTGTACTAGCTTTTGTTGGTTTGACAGACATGTTACAAAATATCAAGATAACATAAGTTGCAGTGGTTGGGGGGGCCCCCAGCGACCGCAGGGTTCGCTGGTGCCTAAAACCGGCTATGTATTTGTGGACAATTAGTTTTCAGGGCAGACATGACTCAGGAGGAATGCCATTATTCCCTCTGTCAAAAAGTACAGAGAAAAACTGTTTTAAAACATCTGTGTCCTGCTTTGTTTGGAATTGTTTTATCTACTGTAAATGAAATCTTATATGGGTCAAGATCGAGCATATGGAGATCTACAAAAGATGAAAGAAGAGTCAAGATCGAGCATATGGAGATTCGAGCATATGGAGATCTACAAAAGATGAAAGAAGACATTGAAGGAAATGAGCACAGTGAGGGCTGCCACACTCAGCAGAGACGTAAAGCAAAAGACAGCAGGAACACTTTTACAGAGACCCTACCAACAAAGACCTTTCCTGACATTACAAGGAAAATGCAATAAGTAAGGGAAATTCAGGAACTTTTGTCTCAGTACACAGGATGTGGTAAAAATGAACAATGTAGATCTGCTGGATGAAGACAGCTAGCAAATGAATTTACAGTTGTTTAGCATTAAAACTGTAATGAAGCCTTAAGTATACTGAGGGGGAAAACATAAGCAAGTTGAATGAATGTTCCATTTATAATTGACAGTTGAATTAGTGAATCTTAATTGTTTTACAGCTAAATGTCTGAATCCAGTAGCTGAAAATGTGTTAATATTGAACAAAAACAGACAAATGGAGGGAGAAGTCATACAGAATACCTTACTGTTTGAGAAAGGGAGATAGCATGTTGAATGAGCCTAGGGAGATGGGATAAAGCTGATCCAATGCCTAATTTTCAAGTGAAAGAAAGCTTATTTAAAGAATGGTCTGAAGTGGACCATTGTATCATCAGTTATTGCATTCGAAAGGACTAGTGGGAAACAATGTCTGTCTTCTGTTAAACTTATAGGCAAGGAGAGGGTATTTAGATGAACACGTGATTCTGATTGGCTAAAAGAGGAAATATTCAGTTAGGTCAGCTCTGATGGAAAGAGAAGGGAGGATAATATAGGGAGGAGAATATTGTAATAATTTCGTAGGACTGTAAACAAGTCTGACCTATTCACAAATTGGCTAAAAAAGTATTAAAAAGTTGATAAACGGGAAAGGGTAAAAAAAAAAAAAAAAAAAACTAAAATATTTGCACAAGGAAAGACAAAACTGATAACTGAGATTAGACACGCTGTGTTATTGTATTCCATGATTTTAAGAAGGAAGTAACATCGTGAGAGCATTCAAAGGCAGAAATAGATTTAAGGACATTAGGCTTGATAGTTATGTAAATAAAAAAATCTCTTGGCTTGGACAGAAATAAAACGGTGAAGACTAAACTGCAGTGGGGGGATATGATGGTGATTCATTTATTTTGTTATATGGAAGTGCTGGTTCCCAAATAGAAGAGAATAGTGAGTCTGAGTATTTACATATAGACCTGTTATTGTTATTACAAGGGGGGGGGGGGATTATGTGCTATCTCACTATTAACGGCCAAATACGTATTTAAAATGGGACCAGCTACATGCAAGAAAGACTGAGACCATGAACGTCAACAGTTCAGGGCAATAAAAGCAGGGTGGCACACCTTCCAAAGTCTGGTACTCCCCATCCGTTTGCTGAAGCTACTGGTTAATAGTGTATGCCATGGCACACCTTTTCAAAGTCTGGTGCTTCCAATCCTCCCCTGTATGGGCTTGTCAGTTCTTATTCTCGCCTCCACCTTATGAATTTGCTAGATTTATTTCAGATATTTTTATTGCCTTTTTCTTTCCTCCCTTATGGATGTGCCTTAGAGTGTAATTTGCCCTTGTACATGCCATCATTTTCACTATATTCACTTTACATGTATGAGCCACTGCTTTGCCCTTCCATCGCTGTCTCTTCCTTCAGTTTCTTGTGCATTTTCTTTTTGTTTTTCCCACAATTTCTCAGATTTCCAAGCTGTTCTATATTTTGGGTCTGGTTTCTCTGGAATCCCTAATTTCATTTCCCTCATTCCCTGTCCCAGCTTTTTTTTCTTCTGTGATCCTTGCCGTCTTCCTAAAGAAGCATTCACAACCATCTTCTTGGTGGAATGCTTCAAGTTTGTCATGCCACCAATGCGTTCTTGGTCATTGGTAAGCAAGATTATTTTCCCCTTCCGTAGTGCTAGCTCTTCAAGTACTTCCCTTGCCAGCTTCCCTGTGTCCAAGATAAACAAGCTGGTGGGGAAAAGGCTAACCCTGTCTAGTTCCTATGTGGATGGCAGTTCTGCTGGTATAGTTCCCATTTACCTTTATCTTTTACTGTAGGGTTACTGTACATAGCTCTGGCCTAGTTCCTGAATGCTTCTTCTACTTCCGTTCAGCATTTGACATGAAGCTCCAGTTTTAGTGAAAGTTTGTCCTTCCCCATCCTTCTTCCCCACTTGTTGTTGTCTTTGCTGTTAAGACTGAACTGCAGAAGTTGTTTAGCATCTCCATTTTTTTCTGTTCCTCATTTTGCTGATCGGTGTGAGAAGATATGTCCCTGACCTTTTCCTTTTTGCTGTATAACTGAAGTGTTCTCACCTTGCTCTTACTCCTCCTTGCCCTTTCTGTTTGTTTTCACATTATCAACTCTAACATCTGTCAGTTTTCCTAGCTTCTGTATTCTCCCTCACACCCCTGCTTGCATTTCCTATAATCTCTTCCCTTTTTTGCATGTCTGACTTCCTTTTATAGCTGCAAGGATTTCCTCCTTTTCCTCTCAATCCCCTTCTCCATTCCCAATTATCCCACATAACTCATTTGCATTCACTGATTACCTTAGTTTAGATCACTGTTGTAGTAGTTTTAACTACTTGGAATTTTGCTACAGAAGGCCTGACCTGCAACCTTTCAGAGCTCAACACCAGTGGTTGGATGCCTTCCCCCCTAGGACCACACAACATTTCCATTATACAACAGACATCAACCTACATCACATTAAATCTTTTTTTGCAGCAGTTCACAGTGTATGTATCTTAGCATTAATGGGGAATGTGAATGTTGGTTGAAGGATAATGCTTCAATGGAAATCGGCACTAATACTGAATCACTGAAAGCTACTCTCAGCAAAAGGGAGGTAGTGCTCTTTCTCCACCTTTGTGTGACCATGGAGTTGGTATATGGGTTAGGGGAGTATGGGGGTGAGGTGGGCTTGCTCCTCCTCCAAAAAAATTGGAATGGTGTTAGCTGGTTTTCAGTGAATCACATTTGTGCATTTGTCTGAAGGATAATCCTTTGGACAATCATGAATCCCATTGGTGTCCATAGTCCAGCATGGTTCAGTTTGCTTTGGAGCTTAGGACAGATAAGTACTCCAGTGGGGAACCTCGTTATCCTCCTCCCAGGTGCTGTTGCTCCGATATGTTCTGGTAATGTTTTATTTTGTTAACCTCAGACATATATCTGGGCCTAAGAATGGTGGTTTCTCTAGTAGACAAATATCCCACAATGCTTTATAAAAGCGTGTTTTTTTTCGTAGGCCCACAGCATGACATTGATGAATGTAAGGTACATCAAGGATTCACTGTTAAAACCCTGAGAAATGAGCATTCCTTGCAGCACTATTTAGATAGGAGATCAAGGCCTTCATCCATTCTACAGTGGCAACTTCAAATTTGTTTTCAGTCTTTGATATGCCTTCTGAAAAGAAATGCCTTAAGGGAAAGGCAGGAAGAGATGCAGGTGACATTAACTGGGTGTTTGAGAGCTCAAGGGTATAAGTCCTGGTGAGGCAGTTGCACAGCCCTTGGAAAGTATGTCTGTTTTTCTTAAAGTTGCTAATGAAGTCCATTTGGAGGCTGTCATGGCAAAGGAGTTTAGCATTTACCACCAAACTGATGAACATTGTTCAGCTTCTGAATTAGCCACTTATTCTCAGGCTTCTACTGTGGATACACATTTTTCAGTTTTTGAAGGGGTGGATGTAATTCCCAATATACTTGTTAGGAAGGACATCACTAGCTGTGAAATGGAATTTTGACATTCCTATCCAGATGCCAGTACTCCCAAGTCAGACTTACCTACAGAAAGGTCACAAAAGGTGCAACACAGATCACCAGGCCCAGGCTTTCTGCAAACGTCTATGTCCTAGACAAGAGGTGAGACCTTCTCTCTTTTCCATTCCTGTCCTTTCCTGAACAGTTTATCACTTTGGCTGAAGGTTTACTACATGCCTTACAAAGGCCACTTCTGTCTTGAGTTCCACTGGAAAAAGAGAAAGAGGAAACACTTTCTCCTGAAAAGGTGGAAGCAGACTCCTTGGACAACGGAGGAAGACTTGGATTACTCTTCCCTGACATCTTCCTATCAGAAGTGATAGTTAAGAATATAATATTTTGTTGTCAGCCATACATTTAGTATGTAATGTGTCAGTATCAGAGACTGAAGTAAAGATCATTTTGCTCAGCACTTGCGATCCCTTTCCAGGCCTATTCTAAGTTCAAATTAAACTAAGAATTAGGACAGCTAGCACACACCAAATTGTTTATATAAAAATACAATTTTACACTACTAAATAATAAATATAACTTTATGAACAATCAGTAATTAGAAGTGTTATATAGCATTAACAAGGCAGGACAAATTATATAAGTTGTGCTCAACCAAAATGTCAAAAAGGTCAAATACTTGCAAGTTCAAAAAAAGCTGTTTATAACAAGACATTTCTGGGCAGAGAGTGGCCTCTGGCATTTTTGATTTTTATTGAGCACTGGAGAAGCAGTTCTGAGTTGTATACTCAGTGGAATCCAGAGAACTGAAATAGATTCTTTGCCAAATCAAAGGTGATCCTCCTTGGATACAAGTCATTTCAGTTTGAAGGTAGAGTTTAGTTGGATATCTTTTCTGTCAAGCCTCTTCTTCACTGCAGATGGATCTCCTTGTCCTTGTGGATGACCAGGGCCCTGAAATTAGCTCATTTCAGTTTGAAGGTAGAATTTAGTTAGATATCTTTTCTGTCAAGCCTCTTCTTCACTGCAGATGGATCTCCTTGTCCTTGTGGATGACCAGGGCCCTGAAATTAGCAAGATGACGTATCAGTTTCAGTTCCTTTACTAGAATGTAGGCTGGTGAGCAGTCCTCTGTTATGTAACCAGGTTCCTTCTTAGAGTTCAGCTGTCTTGTGCATTTCTACGTTGCTGTGATGTTAGCTCGGCAGCTCAGAACAGTCTGAGATGTTGAAGAGTTACTGAAGGTTGAAATGCTGAAGAAAATGACTGACTCAAGAATGAAATCCCCACATGCATGTATCTGTTACAGGAAGAAGGGAAAACTTTGGTTCTCTTATGTGGATTGATTCCAATTTCAGCTACCACATAACTATTCATTGTCAAGCCTGGGGGCAGTGGTCTGTTTTCCTGAACTAGTTTATTCTTTGACAAGTATATGTTTTGTGAAACAAGGAATGTGGTTTGTAAACATTAAGATTACTCCAACATCATCTGAGTTTATTTTTCTTTGAAACCTCCTTGCTACTTTAATGCTCTAAAGAAAGATAATGTCCAGTTTGTGTGTCCGGCTTTGAAATCCATTTGATTTGAGTGGCGCCTTTTGGTCTGCATTTTTTAAATATGCAGACACCAATAAAGAGATAGATAGCCGAGAGGGAATTGTTTTCCAGCTATAAAAATAATGCTTGAATTTAGCATGACCTGTGCACTGTTTTCCAAGTAAGTAAACGGGGATTTTTAATTCAAATGTATGCTGTCATACTGTATATCAGAAGATTACCAAGGTCAATGCATAGCAATGTATAAAGGAAGATTAATAAATACAAGTAATACAATAGCAATATTATATTTATCTGTAGGAAATATCCTTTTACATTTTCTAGGCTTGCCTTTTTACCTTCTAGGCTTGCCTTTTTACCTTCTAGGATGGGCATAATTGTTTTATATTCTTAGAAAGGCCACAGCTGATTAATGTGAACCTATTTAAGGAAATCTTCACCAGTGCTTTTTCTCTTTATTTCTGTTTGAAAGGCCATTGGTGAAAATCGTATTTATTGCCAGGAGAGGTGGGTTCCAGGTTGGTAGGAGTTTCTGTTTCTGCTTCTGCATTTTCTCTGTTTCAGTTAAAATGTAATGTTTTTGCGACCTATGTTATCCCCTGGGGCTGGCCTTTCTTTCATAGGAAGTCTTGTAGGCATACTTTTTCCAGATTACTCTGGACAAAGGCACATGTTACTTAAGTGCTCTCTTACATGGGTCACATAATCATTGGCAGTGATGGGATGTGCAAGAGTTGTATCCTCCATAGTATACAGAAGATGCAGAAATTCCACCATTTTCCTTCCAGTCATAATTTCAAAGGGTGAGACACCCATGGATTTATTTGAAGTGGCATGGACAGACATTAATATTGGGTGTAACTTGATGTCCCCATCCATTTCTATGGAGCTGAGTTACTTTTAAGTGTATGGATTATGGTGTGGTTTTCATGCTCTACTTGACTGACTGCAGCTTTTGTCTCAGGGTACAGTGGTAGGAACCGCCTGCCCCAATGTTCAGCCACCGCTTTAAAAGAAGGGATGATGGTACACATGTAACTTTCTCTGCACTTCCAAAATAATTTTACATATGTTTTCTTTTACTTCACTAGTGAGTTATGGTTCCCAGGTAGTCTACCCTCATGGGTAACCCTGGTGACTAAATATGTGGTTGATTAGAAGTAAGGCAGTGGTTTTGTATAGTTTTATTAGGGACAGGTGAGAACTCAGTCCATTTTATAAATTTCAGATGATAGTTGGCAAATACTGATCACCTGTAGGAGACCTAGTTGCTGGATCAGTACATTCAATTTGGAAGTCAGACCAGGGCATTTAGCTTCCTCTTGTTTGAAGGGGTGCCCTGTGTCTAGAGGACAAACTCTGGGATTTGCAACATATTATACATCCCTATATAGTTTTATCATCACTATGCATGATGCCAGTAAGCTGTTGTATTCTGTCTCGTAAGATGCCCTTCCCTATCATTGCTGCATTCTTTACTCCTTGGATATCCTGCAGAGGATGTCTGAATGTTCGTCCAGCATACTAAATTCTTTGCATCTTCTGGGTGCCATACATCTGATGTACATCATACTTACATGGTGTGAGGTATATATACGAGACATTGAAGTGCTTAACCCTCAGAATTTCTTTGCTTCCAGTCTGAATGCTGTGCTTTAATTTGGTCTGCAAACCCTTCAGCAAGTTGGTTCCACTACTGAGCTTTCTACACATAAGGACCCTATTGAGGTCTTTTCTATTCTCTTTTGTTCCTATTACCTTATGTTTACATGTCTTTCAGGAAGGGAAATATGAGTGTGGGAGGCAGATTCCCCATAAAGATAAACATTAACAGTGCTGTTTTTCTTTGGGTGCTACCTACAGCCATGCTCAGTGTGAGATTTGTTGGGCATTTGTCCCCAAGACACTCCACGGTTGTCTGTTTTCATTTAGTTGGAGAATAATTGATTAAAGCTTTTGTATCAGGGTACCATGGCTGAATCCAACTGTCCCCCACTGATCAGCTGCTGCATAAAAAGAAAGTCAAAAAGGTGCACATTGATCCTGCTGCTGTTAAGCCTCCACCAGATGTCTCCATCTGGTTAAAATGAAGCCTGTGGTCCTTGTGGCTAAGGACCCACACAAAAAAATGACAGGATTTTACTCTGGGGCTTTTCAGTGCTGTTATGGCTCCTAACCCCCCCCCCCCCCCAGGTGTCTGTTCCTTTGCTCCTTTGTCTTCCACACCTTCCAAACACCCTTGGGGCTGTTGATTCTCTGATGAGGAGTTAGAGTCTGGGGAGGCGTCATTGGCTTACTTCTCTCAGATCCATTCTCCCCTTGCTCTGGGGTCTGAGGAAGAGGATTCTCTTTCTCCTGACTCTCCAATGGAGGAATTGTCTTTTGGGGGTATGGTGGCTTGTATGATGGAACACCTTTAAGTGGGACTGTTCCCAGGTTTTTGATCTTCAATAACAATACAATGAACTCTGTCAAATAGATTCTTCTCAACCTTCTGCAGTCCCTCAAGTGCTGGCTCCCCTCTTGGGTACATTTACTGCAGCTTCTCAAGCCCCTGATTCTCAACCTCCTCCCCATAAGAAACCAGACAGCTTCTATAAAGTTGAAGACCACAGACGAAGAATCCACTTAAAACACAAGTTTATTGCACCTCTAGTGCTTCGGCAACTGCCTTCAAGGAGTATAAAACATCACATAACTTACACAGTTTATATACCCTAATACATCTAACAATTAAACTGGCAGCCTAAACCAGTTAATCAATAAAGATTAAAAAATACTTAATACTAGTATCTCATCAGATAAGAAGCCTCCAGTTACATTCCACATTCAGACCCTGAGGAAATAGTGTCATATTTCAAAATAAAAATGCTTTCTTTATAAAACAACTTCTTTTTATACAAATCAGAAAATACACCCTTCATGATATGTTCTAAGATAGTGGCTTGTAACCCATTTGGATTAGAATTGTGAACCAGCATAAAATGTTTGGCAGCAGGGCTAACTTCTTTATTATTTATAATACTCCTGACATGCTCCTGCAGTCTAGTTTTAAACTTCCTTTTACTTTCTCCTATATATACAAGGTTACATGGACATTTCAACGCACAAATAATACCTTCAGTATTACAGCTATATATATTTTTAACCTCAAATACATGGCTATTTATATACTTAAAAGTTGCAACAATACAATGACCTACGTTGCAATGACCACAAGGTGAAGTTTCCTAGTCTCTGCATGGTCTTATATTGTAATGTCTCAGTGGGATATTTAAATGTATTATGTACCAAGGTATCTTTTTTTAAATTCCTACCTCTACGAAACGAGATGCCTAAAGACCTAGACAATTTTTTTAGGTCCATTGATCTAAACAAAAAATTCCAGTAGTGTTTAACAATATCTATTAAAACATCACTGAAAACACTACATGTAGAGACAAAATAAACTAGTCTTTTCTCTTTTCCTCTAATGGTGGAGGTGAAGGAGAGCATTTTCCAGTGTTACCAGCAGCTCAAAATCCATCTAGATTAACCTCAGATTTTCGGAGAGGGAACCAGCAGTTTCAGGAAGAGCAGAGAGAGCAAAGTGAGCGGAAGAGAGGAAGATTTCAGTCTGGGAACTTCAAGAGGAGAAAGTAAAAGGAAGTTTAAAACTAGACTGCAGGAGCATGTCAGGAATATTATAAATAATAAAGAAGTTAGCCCTGTTGCTAAACATTTTATGCTGGTTCACAATTCTAATCCAAATGGATTACAAGCCACTATCTTAGAACATATTATGAAGGGTGTATTTTCTGATGATTTGTATAAAAATAAGTTATATAAAGAAAGCATTTTTATTTTGAAATATGACACTTTATTTCCTCAGGGTCTGAATGTGGAATGTAACTGGAGGCTTCTTATCTGATGAGATACTAGTGTGTGTCTTTCAGCTTTTCCCGGTTATGGGTCGCCACAGCGGTACTCCGGTCCGCTAATGATTGGCAGTTGATTTTTACGTGCCGAGTTGCCAGCCCTAACGCACAACCTTCAACGAAGGTATGCCCATTCACGCATGTCTCCACGCAGAAGACACTCTAGCTGAGAGTCGAACCGGACAGCGTCTTACTGTGAGGCGACAGCGCTGCCGCAGCACCACCACCACGGACATCTGATGAGATACTAGTATTTTTTAATGTTTATTGATTAATTGGTTTAGGCTGCTTGTTTAATTGTTAGATGTATTAGGGTATATAAACTGAGTAAGTTATGTGATGTTTTAGACTCCTTGAAGGCGGTTGCGAAAGCGCTAGAAGTGCAATAAACTGGTGTTTTAAGTGAATTCTTTGTCTGTGGTCTTCAGTTCATCTTTTCTTTTTTGGTTCGAGCTGGTTCTATAAAGTTCATGAAGCTCAACAGTTTTTATATCAAAGCCCTTCCTCTGATACTGCTATTTCTGTAGTCCCTGATAAACCATCCAAGTTGCTGTTTTAAGATTTTGCCATCTGATGAGGACAACCTTGCTATGGACATGTATGGTAAACAAAAAGTATATACCTCTGCCACCTTAGCCTTTGGGGCTTTTACTTATAAGACCCATATGACTAGGTATGTTTTGGCTCTTTTTTTCTCTCCCAACTTGTGGACATTGTCTGATTTTCCTGACTTGGAGGGTAACACTTCTGCCATTTCCCTTTTGAGGTCTGCTTCTAAGGTGGCTGGTCATTCTACTAAATGTAGCTATGATGCTGCAGCTGATGTTCATCGTGTTTCACTGTTGCAGTCATGACTGTAGGGCTCTCCCCTGCCGGCAGGCAGTCCTCGGTCGGCCAGAACCCCAAAGTCGGGGTCCGGCGTCGGCTGTTCAGCCATGCTCCCTGACGTCAGAGCGCCAGGAGTACAAAGCTGACAGCTGACGCCATGTTCTCCAGTTTTTCTTGCCCCAGATGTCAGGTGCTCCAAAATGAGTAAGATCCCATACCCTTTGCAAATACACCTCAATCATGACTGCAACAGTGAAGACACTCGAACATCTACATTTATGGTAAGTGTACACAACTGTACTTTGCCTCCTGTAGGGCAGCTGCATTTAGATCTGTTATGAAGGGCATTCTTAGTTACACCAACAGGCTCTGTCTGAAGACTTCAAGGCAAAATTATTGGCTTCTACCTTAGGCAGCTAGAATCTCTTTGGCATTGCTGTGGCTGATTTAAGACTCCTCAGTGTAAGGGTAAAGTTAAGCAGCACTTATCTTTGTCTCTTCTATTTCTAAGTTTCAGAGAAATTCTCCTTCTGAGCCTTCTTTTGTTCATAGGTATTCTAAACGGACCATTTCTAGGGGCAAGAGAGCTAGGAGTTTTTTTTTTTCCAGACAGGCCTTTTCAGGGTGCTAAGACTGAAAAGCTGTCTTTCTTGACAAGTCTGATGTATTTGTGACAGTCAGCTGCTCCTGCCCCATTGGCCAGATTTCTATCCCTTAGGTTGACTTTTTTTTTTTTTTTTTCCAATTTGGTAAAAGATAACCACAGATGCTTGGATACTTTCTATTATCCAAAAGGTTATTTTTTGGTTTTAAAGTCCCTTCCTCCATTGCCAGTTCTTCTCAGCCTCCTCCTTGTCAACTCTCATATTTTCTTTGGTTCTACAGGATCTGGTGGTACAGGGAACCATCCAACCTGTCCTATTGTCTCAGCAGGGAACAAGGTTTTATTTCAGGATATTTCTGATTCCCAGGAAGCAGGGGTCATGCTGGCCCATTCTAGACCTGCCTTTTCTCAACACCTTTCTCAAGGTTCCATCTTTCAGGATGTTGTCCCTTCAGACACTTTTCCCTCTGTTGCTTCATCAAGCTTTTCTGGCATCTCTGGATTTGAAGGAAGCTTACTTCCATATTCCCATTCACCCTCTTCAGGAAGTTTTTACATTTCTTTGTTTCTTCCTGTCATCAGTTCTGTGGCTTACCTTATGGTCTTTCTACTGCTATGAGGGTCTTTACCAAATGTTTGATCCCTGTGGTAGTCTTCTGCAGACTCCATGGAATTCAAATATTCCTTTATTTGGATGACTTTTTTTTTTTTATTCCAGCTCCCTTTCAGCATCCTCACCTTCAGGATTTACACTTCACTATGATTCTACTGCACATTGTGGGGTTCACACATGATCTCAGTCTGTGATTCTCTCAGGATAAAGTGATGTCCTTTTATATCACTGTTGCAGTATTCTTTATGTAGGGA
The DNA here is from genome assembly GCF_019279795.1 of Protopterus annectens. NCBI lineage: Eukaryota > Metazoa > Chordata > Ceratodontiformes > Protopteridae > Protopterus > Protopterus annectens. Next base: position 888,057,721 of record NC_056748.1, on the reverse strand, counting down.
TCCCCTGCCAAGGGCAGCCTGATGTCTGGCCTGTATACCAAAGCCTTTTGGTTGTAAAGGGTATGCCATACATTGCATGTATGCCCCCTGTACACAGAGTAGGGCATAAAGGTGATGTCCGGACGTACCATCCTCAGACCTTCTTTCCCGCCAGTCCAAACACCATTTCAGTTGTCAGTCTGAATGCTCGTTCATCTGCTGGTTTTTATTGCTTTCAGATAAGTGCCCCATTGGGGTGTTTGGTTTTATTATCTTACATTTGCCTTGTTTCTGACTGTTGTGTTTCATGTCATCCAGAAAAGGGAGATGTCAGTGTGGAAGACAGATTCCCCATAAAGATCATCATAAGCAGTGTTTGTTCTGTTTAGGTGCTTGCCACAACCATACATCGTGAGAGATTTGCCGGTCCTTTGTCCTTAGGATGTTGTGGAGTTCGCTTTCTTCCCTCAAGATTTACCTAGAGATCTAATGACTTAAATTTTTGGCTGAGGATACCATGAAAGATCTTACTGGCCTGAGGGCTATCCTTTTGCAAAGAAAAAGGCCAAGAAAGTCCAGTCTGATTCTTCAGGTGCCTCACTAGACATCTCTGAGGCTGGTGAAAGCCCAGAGGATCATCCAGTTTCTTTCTCAGATTCCTTTGTCACAACTGCTTTGGAAGCCGGCATGGACCCAATGCTATACACATTCGTGGAGGTTTTGCAGATGTCCATCTCAGATGTACAGGTGGAATTGCAGCTGGTTATTGCTGAAGGGCCTAGAGGTGTTCCTCAAATTTTAGTAAGGGAAGAGGGTCTGACTACCATTGAGGGCCATCAGGGATCAGAACCTCCAAAATTTGTCAAGGCCGACATCTCTCTCAAAAAGCAAAAAATATTAACCTATTTTGACTGCTCCAAAAGATATTCAGAGTCAATGGCACAACTTCACTCAAGGCCTGTTTAATGCCCTTATGACTCTCAAGTCTCCACAGGGTGTTTTTTTTTCTATTCCTGCCCCACACTGGTCTTCTACCCCTCATAAGAGACCCAGGGAGCTGGATTCTTCTGAGGAGGATGCTGCTGATTCTGATGGAGTCCCTGAGTTGTTCCTCCCAGATTCCTTTGCCGCTTGACTATCAGTACTGACTCTTCTTTTGAGGACATTTCATTTGGTGATATAGTTTCCAGAATGATGACATTTTCAAATGGAACTGTTTTCAGTTGTCTGATGCTCAGAAGAGGTACAATGAGCTTCTACAAATGGAGTCTCCTAGACCCTCGGCTTTTCCTCTTGTTCTTGCTGCCCTGCTGGATGCTTTCTCCACTGCTTCTCAAGCCTCCTGATTCCCAACCCTCTACTCCTAAGAAACCTGATAGGTAGTATAAAGTGCCTCGTAACTGCAACTTTATAAGTGTCCCTCTGCTGACCATTCTGTGATGTCAGTAGCTTCTGATAAGCCCTCCAAATTGTTGACCTCAACTAAGTTGCTTCCTCTGATAAGGATAGCAGAACCATGGAGAGACTAGGTAAGAAGGTGTAATATGTTCGGCTACCCTAGCCTTTAGAGCTGTGAACCATCAGACACGTATGGCTAGGTATGTCTTGGCTGTTCTCTCTCAGGCCTGTCAAGCCAATTCAGATCTTCCTGGTTATGAAGTGAAGGCCTGTACTCTTGCCTTGTAAGGGCATCCTCCCAAGTTGCTTGTCATTCCATTAAATGCAGCTGATGCTTCATCTAGGGCTGCTTCTTTTGGATTTATTTTGAGGAGATATTCCTGGCTCATGCTTCAGCCTTTGCCTGATGATATCAAGGCTAAACTGATGAATGCTCCTCTGGATATTAAGCATTTGTTTGGAGCTGCTACTGTGGAGTTGTTTAAGCCCCTGCAAGAAAAGGGTAATGCCATACAGGAGTTGAAGCATATTTTTGATTCAGCTCTTCCCATGTTTCAGAGGAATTACACTAACAAGCCTGCCTTTGTCTGTAGACAGTCTTACCCTCCCCCAAAGATAAAAAGGGTGGTGGAAGGGCTTCCCCCTTCTAAGGCTACCCAAACTCCTTCTGCTCAGAAGCCTCATTTTCCTGACAAACCAGGTGGTCTGATTGTCTTGTTCTTCTCAGTCGCATTCCTTTTTCTCTGCATCATTCCCTGCCCTTCCTATTTGGGTGAAGGTCACCCAAGACTATTAGGTTTTTTACATAATTCACCAAGGTTATTACATGGTTTTGAAACCCCCCCCCCCCCATTTTTGGGTATTCCTCAGCCCCCTCAGGAACAACTGCCCCTTTTTCTAGAGGTGCTTCAGGACCTTTTGTTTCAAGGAACAAATGAAATTCCAACTCCTCAGGGGGGATGGGGTTTTAATCCAGAATGTTCTTGGTCCCCAGGAAAGAAAGCACCTGATGACTCATTAATTCTGGATCTTTCTTGGCTAAACACTTTGTTGAAGGTCCCTTCCTTTCGGATACTATCCCTTCTAATGCTATTCTTCAGGCTTTTCTAGTTTCCCTGGATCTCAAGGATGCTTATCTTCACATCCCTATTCATAGGTTCATCTCCTTTTCAGGAAGTTTTTGCGTATGTCTGTTGCTTCTTGGCATTTCAGTTCTCTGCTTTGCCCTTTGGCCGTTCTGCTGCCCTAACATTCTTCACCAAATGCCTCACTCCTGCGATTGCTTTCTGCAGGCTACCATTTCTGTCTTGCAAAGCCTGGGGTTTATTGTAAATTTTCAGAAGCCATTCCCGACTCTTCAGGATCATGTTTTTTTGGATTGCAGGATCCAGACTGTTCCAGTGCTAGCATCCTTGCCTCCTCCCAAGACCTTCACTCTCATTACTTTCCTTCAATGCCTTCTTCTTCTGGCTACAGTCAGTCAGAGAATTTCTGAGGGCTCTGGGTTAAATAGCTTCCACCATTCCTATGCTCCCTCTAGCCAAGCTCCACGTGAGAAAGCTTCAGTGGTTTCTAAAGTCAGTTTTGGCTTCAACATTCTCATCCTTTAGATTTTCTAGTCCATCTACTTCCATGCATCAAGCTGTAACTTCAGTGGTGGATTCATCAGTTGTCCCTCAACCCAGGGCTTCAGACGTGTGATGGGGGGGCCTCCTTTGGCCCTCTGAAGGTGCAGAGCTTTTGGTCACCGTGACAAAAGACCACGTCAGTGTCAAAGAGATGAGAACTTTTCTACTAGCTCTTCAGGCTTTTCATTCTTTTCTTCCAAGGCTCCTCAAGATTCTTAAAGACAATACCACAGTGATGTGGTATGTCAACAAGCAAGGAGGACAAGGTCTTATCTCCTATGCAGGTTAGCCCTTCTGGTCTGGGAGCGGGATATCCAGTATCAGGTGACCCTTCAGGCAGTTTACATCCCCTCAGATCAGAACATAGTGGCAAATTCTCTGAGCAGGTCCATAACATTATGCCACAAGTAGATGCATCACAGGGATGTGTTTCTGGGCACTGTCCACCAGTGGGGGGTACTCCTCAAGTAGATGTATTAGCCTCCCCTCTGAGCAGACAATGTCCTCTATTTTGTGCCAGTTCCATGCTCTCTGGCCTGGAAGGGGATGCCCTCCCTTTCTTGAAAGAGGATGTTTCTTTATGCCTTCCCTCCCCTTCCTCTCATTCCAGAAGTCTTGTTCAAGATAAAACGGGATGCTCCCAAAATCTTGCTGGTGAATCCCTTTTGGCTCACAGTATTGCTTCTCTCTTCTTCTGCAGCTTGCCAAGGGCAGTCATCACAAGTTACCTCACAGGATAGACCTACTCACCCAAGACAAGGGATCTCTCCTCCACCCCATCTGTTCATTCTTCAACTGACATTGTGGGTAGTAGGATTTTGATCCCCTACAGGCACCTTTTTTTCTGAGAACATGCTTTGGGTCCTACAGGAGGCCAGGTAACATACTACTAGGAAATCTTACTTATCCAAATGGAAAATAAATTCTGTCTGGTGTCTTTCTCGTAACCTGGGTCCACTTAACTTTGGATGTTCCTTTCGTTTTCTCTTATTTGTGTGAATTGCTCAATGCTGGGTTGGCATGTTCTTCTGTTAAGGCCCACCTGTCAGCAATCTCTACTTGTTTGCCTTTGACTCCCCGTTTAGCATCTAGGTTTGAGGCCAAATAATTTCTTAAAGGCATCTTTCACATCATGCCTCCCAGGAAGCCTGCCCTTTTTTCCTTGGACCTTAATTTTATTTTAGAGAAATTGACTCTGGCTCCTTTTGAGCCTGCTGCTTCAGCTTCCTTACAGCATTGTTCTTGGAAGACTGTTCTTCTTTTGGCCCTTACTTCTGCCAGATGGGTGTCTGAGCTGCCAGTCCTTATGGCTGTTCCTCCTTTTTTAAATTTTCATAAGGACAGGGTGTCACTTCATACCAATCCTTCTTTTTTTATTCCCAAGATGGTTAATGAGTTGTCTCTTAATCATTCTATGATTTTTGTCCACTTTTTTTCCCCTTCTACGCAGTCTGCTAGTGAGAAGGTTTTGCACAGCTTGGATTTGCATAGACCACTCTGATATTATTTGGAAAAGACTAAAGCTTTTCGTATATATCTGTATATATCTGAACAGCTTTTTGTTTTGTTTGTCATCCTAGGTCTTTAGGTTTGGGTGTTTCCAAGCAAACAATTTCTTCTCGAATATCTAAAGGCTTTTCTTTTTGCTATTCTTTTCGTGGGAAGAGCCTTTATTCTGCTGAGGCTCATTCTACTAGGGCTGTGGCTTCTTCTGGTGCTTTTTTCAGGGGTTTGGATACTGATTCTATTTTTGAGGCAGCAACTTTGACTTTTGTGCATACTGAGCACTTATAAGTTGGATGTGATTTCTATGGCCCTGGCAAAGCCAGCTCTGGCCATTCTCCATGACTTCCTAGAGGGCTGTGCTGCCCCTCCCTCCTTCCTGTCTTCTTCCTGAGAGTTTGCACTCTCCCTATTGTAGAGAATGCTGCAACTGTGATATGGAAGGACATAGTACACGTGTGTGAAATCTTACTGTAACAGTATATGTCCTTCTCTTTACTGTTGCAGCATTCGCTCTTTCCCTCCTCCTTCTCCTCCTCCTGGTCCATTTTTCCTTCTGGATGTGCTTGTTACTTTATCTTTGGACGGTTGTTCCTACTAGGACTTTTCAGTTCTGAGGACGGTATGATCGGACATCCCCTTTATGCCCTATGCCGTGTGCTGGGAGCATACCTGTGATGTGCAGTGTACCCTTTTACAGCCAAAAGGCTTTGGTATACTGGCCAGATGCAGGGCTGTCCTTGGCAGGGGATTCCTATTGTAAAGATACTGCAACAGTGAAGAGAATGACATCAACTGTTACGGTAAGATTTTACACAACTGTACTTTTCTGGGTTGCGGGATTCAGACCAGTCCAATGTTGGCTTGCCTCTTTCCTCCCAAGGACCTATTTTTGACTGCTTATTTCCAGTCCCTTCTTACTCTTCCAGTCCTTCTTGCAAGAGAATTTCTCTGATCTGTTGTGTAGATGACATCCACCATTCCCATGGTTCCTGTTGCCAAGTTCCACTTGAGGAAATTTCAGTGGTTTCTCAAGATTGTTTGGCTCCATCACTGCCTCTCTGGAGAATGTCGTTCCTTTCTTGCCTTGTCTCAAGCTCCCCTGGTGGATTCACCAGATTTCCTTGAATCCAGATCTGCCTTCTTAGGTACCTCCCCCTACTCAGGAGCTGTACATGGATGCTTCCCATTGTGGTTGGGGTGCTCCTCCAACAAACCAAATGCCCAGGGTCTTTGATCCCATCAGCAAGTGGTAGACCATACCAAGATCAAGGAGAGGAGGGCTCTACTTCTAGCTCTGCAGGCTTTTCACTCCCTTTGGATTCCAGGTCCTCTAAAGGTTTTTACAGACAATCTCACAGTCGCATGATACATTAACAAACAAGGGGACACAAAATTTTGCCTTCTTTGCAGGTTGTCTGTTCAGGCTTAGAAATTTGCAGTCTACCATCACTTGGTTCTTCAGGCGATCTGCATTCCTTCATAGCACAATCTGGCAGACTCTTTGAGGAGGTCCAGGACAAATCCTTGTGAATGGATGCTTCACAGGGAGGTGTTTCTAGACATTGTACATTGGTGGGGTACCCCTCAGGTAGATCTTTTTGCCTCCCCTCTGAAGAGACGATTTCTCTACCTCTGTTCCAGCATGCCTAGTCCTCTGGCCTGGGAAGTGGACACCACATCCTTTTCTTGAAGGGAGATCTTTCTGTATGACTATCACCCTGTTTCTCTACTATCAAAGGCCTTACGCAAGATCATGTGGGATCTGTCCAAAATCTTGCTGGTGATTCCCTTTTGGTCCAGACAGCACGTTCTCTCTTCTATTTCATCTGGCCATAGCATGGATCACCTCACTCAAGACAAGGGATCTCTTGTTCACCCTCACTTATCCACCCTTTAATTAACACTTTGTGTGATAGGGTTTTGATTCCTTTTAGGCAACAATTTCTTGATGATTTGCTTTGGGTTTTGCAGTAGACCAGGAATCCCACTAAAAGAAAATAACATGCGACTAAATGGAAGAGATTTTCTGTTGGATATCTCAAGCATCATCTGGATCCTTACTCTGTGGGAGTTCCTATGGCCCTCTGTTTGTGTGAGTTGCTCAAATCTGGTTTGGCATATTCATCTATTAAAGTTCATTTGTCAGCCATTTCCCCTTGCCTGCTCCTGAATCTTCCTTTGGCTTCTAGATATGAAGTCAACAAAGTTTTAAAAGGTATTCTTCATATTCAGCCTCCAGGAAAGTATTTTCCTTCTTCATGGGACCTTAATTTTGTTCTTGATGTTGACCCAGTCCCCTTTTGAACCTGTAGTGTCTGCTTCCTTGCAGCATTGTACTTGGAATATTGCATATTTGGTGTCTCTTATTTCTTCCAAGAGAGTCTCTGAACTTCAAGCACTCGGGCAGTTCCACCTTTTTTGTTTTTCCACAATGACAAGGTGTCTGCATCAGTCCTTTAATGCCCAAAGTGATTAATGATTTGTCCTAGAATTAATCCATTTATCTTTCTTCTTTTACATCTCCTCAAAATCTTGGTGAGACGGCACTTCAAACCTTGGATTTACACAGACAGCTCAGATGTTACTTAGACAGGACAAAACATATCAGAAATCTGAGCAGCTTCTTGTTTCCTTTCATGCCAGGAAATTGGGTTCTATGGTATCAAAGCAAACCATCTCCTCCTGGATTTCTAAGGCAATTTCTTTTTGCTGTTTTTTCATGGCAAGCAGCTTTCCTTTTCTGTTTGTCCTCATTCTACCAGGGCAGTGGCATGTTCTGGCCCTTTTCCCCCAAGGGTCTGAATGCTAGATTATCTTGGAAGCTGCTATGTGGTCTTCCGTTCATACATTCATCAAACATCACAAGTTAGATGTCATTTTTAGGACCAGGGAGGATTTTGCCAAGGCCATCCTTCATGTATTTTTGAAAGTCTGTTCTGTGGCTTCCTCCTCCCATTGCTTTTGTATTCTTCCTAAGAGTAAAGAATACTGCAACAGTGGCTGTAGTACGGTTGTGCAAGGCCTTACCATAACAGTAGATACCCTACTTGTCACTGTTGCAGTATTCTGTCCTCATCCCTACCCTGTATTCCTTCTGGCCAGGATGTCTTTCTTTTATCCTCCTCCTTTCCTTCCTAGGTGTACATTATTACTTTCCTCTGGGTTGCTGTAGTTCTTCTAGGGACTTCAGTTCTGAAGATTAGGTGCTTGTACTTCACATATGTACCTCATGCCTTGTATATAGGATGTGCGTCTAACGTACAGCGCTCGGAAGGTGTAAAGTCGTTGATATGCAGGAAAAAAACCCAGGAGTGAAGAATACAGCAATGGTAAGAAGTAGGATATCTACTCTTATGGTAATATCTTACACAACTGTACTTTTCTTTTGTCTTCCCCATGGGCTTCTTTTGGTTCTTGTACATGCAAGATAATCTGACTGTGCCTCAAAGGAACTGTTTACAGGGATAATCCAGCCTTTAAGAGAAATCTGTATTTTTGATTATACATGTTAAGATCATGGATGATTTATAGAGCACTTTCAGAGAGTTTATTTTAATTTTATCTTGAATAAAATGATAACCCCCGTACAGTTTAATCTTCCTGCTGCATTTTTATGAAGTCAAAATCAGGTATGTCGCTATACAAATGTAAAACCTATTCTCGATCTCTTCTTTTCTGTTGACTAGTAATTACATCTACACTTCCTGGAATAAAGTAAACTCTGATGTTTTACCTATTAAGGCACCTGTCCGCTCTGGCATTTGCAACTGTCAGCTCCAGGCACTTTTGAGTTGCCTTTGACCTTTTCCCTTTACATTCTTAAGCTATGATTTTTGCACTAACTGATCTGTAGCTAGAATTAGGTGTGCATGCATAACCCTTTTTCCTTTAGTATTGAGCATGCCATTTACCTTTCAGCTGGCAAATGTGTGAGGAAGTTATGTCTAGCATTATCAGAGTCTGAACATATTACACTGTCCTGCAAAAGACTGCTGTTTGTGCACCATATACAGCTGCTAATTCAGCATACTGACAGTAGGGCATGGTCTGTCTACCGCAAATGACAGTACCTTTTTCCATCCTAGATAAGAGCCACCAGCATCATATGCTTTTGGAAGGTTTTTGCATACATTTTCATCATAATAGCAGTGTCCTCTCTGCTGTCTAGGAAGGTATAAGGCGAAGTCCTGCTGAGATGGTTGCATAGGTTCTTCAAATTCCGTGCAGTCATGCTTTTGTATATCTGCCAATCCTTGGGCAATTGGGCTGTTTTTGTTTTTGGCATATTTTATTTCCAAAGGTTAGTTCTGGCAAGCCAAACATCAGTGCACAGTTTGGTTACTTGACTCATTACCATTGGACTGATGTTGTAACCTTTTTGCACAAATGTATTTTTTGTTTTGTTTTTAAATCTGTATACAGCCCATACAGTATAAGAGAGAGCCTTTTCAAGCTTTTAGAACTTTTTCTACCTCACTTGGTGTCTTGTTATCATAAGCAGCAACACTGTGCTCACCATCATCCTATTCTGATTTAGGACCATCAGTGCTAATGCCATTATACCCTATTTTTAAGTAGAAATCTTTATCAGGCTGTGGATGTGCCAGGCACAGGGCCTGACTCGAGCTATTGTTTAAAGCTCTTTTCACTCATACCCAGGGTTCTGATATTATTCGCAGCTTGGAGAGGGGATGAGCCACCTCTTCATAGTCCTGAATAAACTGTTTAGGGTAATTGCAGATACCTAGAACACTTACTTACCTCAGTTGTTTTGGATGGTTAATGCACTGAACAGCCTCACTTTTGTCATTTTGAGGGCGGTACGTCATCCATGTAAATTAGATTCCCGTTTTCTGCGTCAGGCATGAGCTTGTGCAGGAAGATATTGAAATCTGCAGGTGAGTGCAGGTACCCAAAAGGATGCCTCCTCGAGGTATACAGTTTTCTGCCAGATCTGAAAGCCGGTTTATACTGGTCTTGGGGATGAACCTTCAGGGTCCAAAAATCCATTTGAGGTATCCATTGTTGTGAAATATTTTGCACCCTCAGCCCTTTTTATTTGTCTGTTTTCTCCCAATTTTTGGCGTTGTGTTGTGAAATGGAAATTCATTACCGGTGGCTGGTGTATTTTCAAGTTTTTTGGGTAACATAGGGCACTGGTATGTAGTCCCTTATGAAAATGGCATGCAGAATGTTGGTTTCCATTTTCTTTAAACATCTGCCAGTTACTGAAGGGTTTAACCATAGTGTTTTGGTTATCTAATAAAACTTAAAAGGTGTAATAACACAAAAGACAAAGAACAGTGAAGAGTAATGTACTACTCCAGCAGAAGCAGCATAGTTATTTTCAACGGTTGAAGACCAGTTCTGTTGTTATGCATTCATATCTGCAGTTCCTATTTATTGTTTTCAATAGTTTTTGGCTGTTTTAATTAGCTTGTCCAACATAAGACTCAATCTGTTAGCATAAAATATTAGATTTCTGCCTATTTGTTCTTTCATCCACTCATTTGATATACATTTTGTCAGTGTCTCTGCATGCTTGTCTGTGTATGTCTGTCTCTGCATGCGTGTACTTTCTCTGTCTTTTTCTCTCTCTTTTTATATACACATATGTACATGTATACATACATATATAAAGCAGAAAAGGAAAAACTAGTTATACAGGAATTATATTGACATTCAGATTAGTGAAATAGACTGTTATGACTTATGTAAAATCTGTATGAAAGATCACTTTGCTTTCTTATTAAAAATAACAAAACAGGATTTAAGTTGCTATTGTTTGTTCAAACCACTGTTTAACTTTTTATTTATGTATTTATTTTTATTTATTTATTTATTTATTTATATTGTTTATCAAGGTATTGCATTAATCTCAGTGTGCCATTTGCAGTCACAGCACTGGTGAATAGGATCAAATAAGAAATGTGCAAAACAGATTTATAGATATTAGGATATACTATAAAACATACAAATACATATTTACAGATGCAAAAACATGTGCAACATTTGGTTCAGAAAGCAGTTTACAAAGTCAAAACATGGATGGAAAATGGAATTATGCTTAGCAGAGCTTTTTGGATAAGCTGTAACCATAATGACTGTGATGGCTTATGCTGCAGAGGTAACAGCATATTATATAAAGCGGTATAAAGACATTAGAAGAGGCAAGTGAGAATAGTTGCAAGAAAGAGTACCATGGGGAGAAGACAGAGAAATGGAAAGAGAGGCATACAGGGCGCAGAACAGAAAGCAGAGCGGTGTGAGAGATGCAAAGAGAAGAGGGAAGTAGGATGAATGAGAGGTAGTATGTAAGGGGATGACAAGATGAGATAAAATATGAAATGGGGATAAAGGGAGGTGTGAGAGCTGCAGGGTTCATGTAATGTAATGTGAGTGAGTGCAGCTGCACTTTTGTTTGGGTGAAGAGGTGTTCTTGAGTTGTCTGAAGTCCAAGGACATTTGGATGTCTCTAATTGAGAGTGGAATGGAGTCCCATAGTGTAGGTGCTAGGACGGAGAATGCATGATTTAGTGCAATGAAGTTTAGTTTTTGGAGTTAATATGGTGGGCTAAGATTGAGAGACACCCCTGAAATTATATGGGGGGTAAAAAATTTTAATGAGAGGGGAAGATGTCTCAAGGAGAAAGGACTTTGTGATTTAGTGATCCTAGTAGGAGGTTGGCTGTCAAATGTACTGGGAGCCATTTAGCTTTAGTGAGAAGTTAGGCAGTGATGTTCATTAAGTAGTTAGTAATGAACTGGCAGATTTTATTGGAGATGGTTTGCAAGGTAGTGCTATTTCTCTTTGTGGCTGCAGCTGTTATGGGTAATCCATATTCGAGTTGAGATGAGAGTATTTCTTTGGCGATGATCGCTTTGGCTGGCTTGGACAGAAGAGATTTTAGTTTACTCAGAACAGTAGAGTATTTGATCTTTTTGCATGTTTTGAATGTGTAGTTGAAAGTAAAGAGATTGGTCTAGACAAATTGGCAATGTATTTGAAGGATGCGATCATTTCTGCGGTGGTATTGTTAGCATCCTTAATATTAAGGAAGCTGGGTGCTTTGGCTGTTTTTTTGGCTGGTTCCAAATAGTCCCTCAAAATCATAAGCAATGCCGAGTACAACTTTTTAGCTTATTAGCCATCAGATGAGGGTTTAGAGGTCATCTTGGAGCCAAGTTTGTATAATAGAGTGGATCTGGGAAAAAAAAATATTAATACAAGAGATGTGTGCCTTTGCCTTGTCACAGCTTCATCAGATAAATCATTTTTTTTTTTTTTTTTTTTTTTTCTTTAGAAATTTGTATGCCATTGTCATTCTTGTACAACTAGTTTTCCCTTTTTCCTTCCATCCTTCCTTAATGAAAGGGTTCACTACCCTTAAGGCTGGAAAAGTACTTTTCCTCAGTACTAGGTTTCTTTCTATCTCTCTGTCCATCTCGGAGATTGAGGTGGAGTATGAGTTCGCTCAGTTCTGTCATCGTTCTGAAAACTTGTTCTAGTTTCAAGTTAAGCTAGGACTTAAAACAGCTGGCATGCACTAGGTTGAGTTTGTATAAAAATAGAACTTACTTTATATACTTTAAAAATGTTATTAAATTAATGTACATCTTAATAGGCAATAATTAAAATTGCTGTACAGAAGTAACAAGACTGGTTAAAATCACCTACATCAATTAAATGTCCATCCAAAATATCAGAAAGATCAAATAAGTGTTGTAAATGTAGAGAAAAAGTATTTATATCCTGAAGCTTATGAGTAAGAAACTGTTTTTCTGGTCTTTGATGTGTGATGAATGTTAGAGAAGCAGTTCTGAGTTATCTGCCTACTTTCTGGGGAATCCAGAAAACTAAAATGATTCCTTGCCAAATGAAAGGTAACTCTTCTTGACTACTAGTCCATTTAATTGCAGGTACAGATTGGCTGGATATCTTTCTGACAATCCTCCTCAACTTCACTGCAAGTGGCTTTCCTTGTCGGTGTAGATAGCCAGTGTCCTGAAATCAAGATGAAATCCCTAGGAGCTGATCCTGTTCAGGATTTGAGAACTTAAGTGGACAGTGGCCCTTTTGACCAACATTTGCCCATTGTCATGAAGCCCTTCTGTATTGTACAGCTTATAAACAAAGGGATTGTGTGTAGATTTAGGGATGTTATTGCTCCCATTTACTCAGTCCTCATTAGGCAGTTATTGAGCATAATGCCCCCTTATCTGTCCAGATGTGTGCAACAACTGGAACACCCGCAAAGATTGCTAAAACATACATGGCCTAAGCAATATGACCTACATGGACCAAATCAAAGCCCTATCCCTATAACCTGTATTCTGCACATTACTAAAAGGTGACCTATGTTTGGCATACAAGGCATCCTCAGACCAAATACTGATGGATTCACTGAACATCAGCAAGTCAGATGTCATCAGAAATACTTGATTTAGGGATTTAAACCTCTTCTGCAACTTCAACAGAATGGTTTGGTGGGGCATATATCTTGCAGAAGGTACCGTTGCTCTAGAACAGTCTCCCCATCCAGGTAAAAGAAGGCTCATCTTTGTCCATATTAAGTACATCTTGGATCTGTGAATGGGAATATGAAGATTTACCCCAATGCTGCCCAATGTACTATTAACAGAGACAGAGGCAGCTCCTAAATGGTTTATCCCATGTATTGGTCCCCTTACATTATCTGTGGTATAATCCCTGTTATTCTCTGTAGGGATAATATATAATTATCAACCAGAAGGTTTGTGGTCTGCACTGTGGTGGCAGAACAGGTAGCTTACATCCTTCTAAGTTGGGAACTGCTGATTGAGGGCTCAGTGTCTGTTATTCTAAAAGTGTATTAATTCTGGTTTAAGCACTTGGGCTTCAGGCCAGTTATTTTACATTAGAAGGGTTCGTGGTCTGCACTCTTGTGGGAGGAGAGGCTGGACTCTGCCCTTCTGAGCTGGGAATTTCTGGTTAAAGGCTTATAGTGCCTGCATATTTGAACTGCTTCTTACTGAAATTGGTACACCTTGTTTGCTGTAGCATAGACTAGATCCAGGCCTGCTGAATCTAGCTTTGTTTGTATAACTTGAGCACTAATCCAGGCATTCTTTAAAGTATTCAATTATATTTATTACTGCTTGGTAGTAACTTGATTAAAGTGTAGCTATCATTCTCTGTCTTTTGGATTAAGCACTTGGGCTTCAGACCAGTTGTTTTACATTAGGAAGGTTTGTGGCCTGCACTGTGGTGGCAGGACAGGTAGCTTACATCCTTCTAAGTTGGGAACTGCTGCTTGAGGGCTCAGTGTCTGTTATTCTAAACGTATATTAGTTCTGGTTTAAGCACTTGGGCTTCAGGCCAGTTATTTTACATTAAGAAGGTTTGTGGTCTGCACTCTTGTGGGAGGAGAGGCTGGACTCTGCCCTTTTGAGCTGGGAATTTCTGGTTAAAGGCTTATAGTGCCTGCATATTTGAACTGTTTCTTACTGAAATTGGTACACCTTGTTTGCTGTAGCATAGACTAGATCCAGGCCTGCTGAATCTAGCTTTGTTTGTATGCTTGTTGTTTGTTTGCTTGCTATTTCCCGGTAACGCTAATTCCACCTAAAACGCGGCTTTTCAGCGCTTCTGTGGATCTCTAGTGATATCTGCATTGCTTACTGTACTTACTTCCTTGTTTCACTTGAAAGAAAGTTACTGTTTGTCATTTTTGCATCTAAGTTACCTGTAACACATTGCATTTAAGTTACCTGGCACTTGCTCACTAAAGCAATTATGCAAGTCAGCACTAAAACATTAAAAGCACTACACCCTCACAAACTCCCTTTGAGTACCTTGTTCCCTATTAGCCCTTTTTTTTTTCAATTATAAAGGAACTCCTAGTACTATTCTAGCATGTCCAAAGGTCAGTTGTCAATCTCCTCTCCGGTCCAGCTGGTAAATCTGGGAATCTTGAGGCAATGTTACAACTGCCTCATGTACACAGACAACCCTCTCCTCCTCCCAACAAATTCCAACACATGTGAGAGATGCAACCATATAGCCATACTGAAGGCTAAGCTCTCTCAACTCAGTACTGGCGAAACCAGTCAGGAGGAGAAGGAAACCACACCCACTACAATTCCAGTCTCACATAGACTTACCACGACAGCAAACCAAACACATAAACACACAAAAACATACTCGGAGGCTCTAAATAAAAATCTGCGTAAGCAGCAGAGACCTCCAAAGCAGACACCCAAGCAACCGCTACCCCAAAACAAAACGCTTGCAACACATAGCTCACAAAGCCAGTGTGCTGAACAGTCACAGCCCTTAAGGCTAAACAACACACCTGATACACTTGTAATAGGTGACTCTATCGTCAGGCACACTGACATCCCGCTCACCAGGCTGAATAAGGAGAAAGTCACGGTGAGCTGCCTGTCGGGCGCTAGGATCCGCCACATAACACAAGCACTCAGGTCACTCCAAGGCAAGTACAAATATGACTCAGTCATTGTCCATGCTGGTGTGAATGACCTGAGACGTACCTCCCTGGACTACATGAAAAGAGACATAGAGGAGCTCTCTGAGCATGTAGCCTAGGCCGGTATGACCCTGACCTTGAGTAGCATCTTACCCTCATCAAGAATGATGCCACAATATGAAGATAAGATGATCAATTTCAACAATTGGCTTAAGTATTGGTGTCATTCAAAGGGGATCCAATGCCTGTCAGCCTGGGATGACATGCTCGACAGGCCACAATGCTTCGCTAGGGATGGCTTGCACCTGTCACCCCTGGGCTTTCGGATATTGGCAAAGGCTCTTGCTACCCCCATAGTGCCTTTTTTAGGCAAGGCTCAAAAGACAAACCCACCTCCATAGGTATCACAAGGGATAAGAAACTTAAGAGTAATGCTACTCAATGCCAGAAGTCTAAACCTCAAGATGCACACACTCGAAACTCTCCTTAGCATGGAGAACATCGATATCTGTGCAGTAACAGAAACCTGGTTCAAGGCTCCCGAGAGCACCCCAGCACTACCAGGTTATACCTTATCCCATGCTTTTCGGCCCCAAAACTTGGAACGAACCACAAAAGGAGGGGGAGTATCAATATTCATCAAAGATACCCACACCTCCAGGTTGGTGGCACAGCACGAAGCAGCAGAGACTATCCATGTGCAACTAACAGTGGGTAAAACTGCCTTCCAGTTTATAGCCTGCTACAGACCACCCTCCCAAACCCAGGAACCCCACTCGGCCTTCCTGAGAACACTGGAAAATATGAAGGTCTCTTCAAACACCATTATATTGGTCGACTTCAACTACCCAAACATAGACTGGGAGCATTACTCTAGCTCCAACACCCTAGCCCAAAGGTTCCTAGAATTTATAAACTCAAATGCTATGGAACAACTTGTTACCACTCCCACAAGAGGGGAAAACATACTGGACCTGATCATCACCAACATGGGGACTCTATGCTCCAGACCAGAAGTGTATCCCTCATTGGTAAGATCAGACCATAAACTAATCTCACTGGATATTCACATCCTGACTTCACCCCCTGCCCTGAAAACCACAGTGAAAAACTTCTCTAATGCAAATTTCACACTCCTCAAATCCGAGGTGGAATCCTTCAAAGCCCCCGGGCCTGTGGGAAATACGGCCCAGACCGCAGGATCCTTTATAAACGCATTCTATGAACACCTTCAGGAATGCATGGATCATGCAATCCCAAATAAAACCAAGTCCCAATCCTCCAAAGGCAGACGTCCTGTCTGGTGGACCCCAGCCATAAACAAACTATACAATAGAAGGAGGAAGCTACTTACATGATAGAGCAAAATCCCAAAAAGGGAAGGCATCTCTGATCAGTATTAGCAAAAAACTACGGGCACAGGGTTATGTTAGGAACCTGGGTGGGAATTCCCAGATATGCTCAGAATTAGTCCAAAATGACAAAAAATACACCGAACCCACAGACATTGCCAACATCCTAGCTGACCGGTTCAGCGCAAACTCCCCCCCCCCCACCAAAAGGGCAAATATCTATCCCAGCAGAGTGCTGGCCCCCTGACATCTCAGATGCTCAGGTAAGAGCTGCCCTCTCCAAAGCAAAAAACACAGCATCAGTGGGACCAGACGGTGTCCCGGGCTGCGTCCTACATGAACTCCAAGAAGAGCTAAACCCAAACATAAAACTACTGTTCAATCTCAGCCTTACTACAGGATATGTACCCAAAGAGTGGCATACAGCAACAGGGGTCCCTCTCCACAAAGGTGGTGCCTCAACGGATCCTGGAAACTATCGCCCCATAAGCCTGACTAGCTTGGTCTGCAAAGCTATGGAAAGGATCATCATGGACCTCATAAATAAAGATATTGGGGACCTACAGACACTGGATCCTACCCAGTTCGGCTTTGTTAAGGGCAGATCCTGCCTCTTAAACCTGGTTGATTTCCTTGAAACAGTCACCAAGGCCATTGACGAGGGGAAGGTGGTCCACACAGCCTACCTGGACCTCGCAAAAGCCTTCAACACAATACCCCACTCGGGCATTATAGATAAGCTCACCAGCTTAAATATAAACCCCTATGTCACTAGATGGGTTGCAAACTGCCTCAAGGACAGAACCCACACGGTTAGAATTGCTGGAGCCATGTCAGACTCCAAACCAGTTACAAGTGGCGTCCCACAAGGCTCAGTCCTGGGACCTCTCTTGTTCGGTATATATTTCTCGGAGGTACAGGCCAACACGGAAGGACTGTGGCTGACCAAGTTTGCAGATGACTGCAAACTGGGTGCCATAATCGACGCTCCAGCCGACACAAGCATCCTCCAAAAGGGCCTCATAGAAACAGACAACTGGTGCCAGAGCCATGGCCTCAAGCTAAACGCCAAAAAGTGTATAGTCATCCCCTTTGGCAAAAACAAAGTGCCCACAAATTACCACATAGGTGGTAATCCATTAAGTACAGAAGAAGTAATTAGGGACCTGGGGACCCAAGTTGATAGCAATCTCTCATTTGAGAACCACGTGGTCAAAGTGGTTAGAAAAACATTTTATATAGCCACCTAATCATGAAGGGATTCACATCTAGATCAGGGGAGGTCATCGTGCCTCTTTACTCATCCCTCATCAGGCCCATAATTGAGTACAATGCCCCTTTTGGGATGTACCTTACCAGACACCTGCAGCAACTGGAAAGGCCCCAAAAGTACCTCACCAAGAGGATCAAAGGGCTCAAACAGATGCCATATGCTGCCCAGTTAAAGAAACTCCAGCTCTACTCAGTGGCATACCGCCTGCTCAGAGGTGATCTGTGCCTGACGTATAAAGCCATGTCCAACCCGGAATTAATGGGCATGCTGCACCTCAGAAAATCCAAATGCCATCGAGCTACGCGCTCAAGAGACTTGAACCTCAGCACTGAAATAAATAGGACATGCTGGAGGGACAGATTCATAACCCAGAGGCTCCCTTCACTCTGGAATAAAATCCCAGTCCAGGTTAGGCAGAGTCCCTCATTGACTCTCTTCAAGAGGAATCTTGATGAGTGGATGGGAGATCGTAGGTTTACCCCGGGTATCACTTCTGTGTCACTGTTAGACAGAGGCACAGTATACTAACCTCGAAAAAGGGCATAGCAAAATTAATTTAAAATGGGTGGCGAAAGCCAAACACACTCTGGCTAGGCTTATAAATGCCCTAGGGCAGATAGCCTAGTATGAACCGATGAACCTATGAGATGGGTAAAGCCAATCTAAACACAAAATGGGATAGGTTAATTCATGCACCAAAAGGGAAATTAGCTAGATTTAAAATGGTGTTTAAAAGCTTTTAGCCTACTATTTACCCATAAACCACTGTTTCAGTTCATTTACCAGTGTATTGGTCTCTTTCTGGGAGTTCTTTTGTGTTATACTTTTCTGATTTGTTGTGTTAGCTGGACATCTCAGAATAGTCTGTGCTGTTGAAGAGTTATTAAGGAATGAAATCTTGAAGAAAATGAGTGACTGAAGAGTGAAATCCCCACAAGTATATATGAGAAGGGAGTACCCGGTATGTCATTCTTTGCTGTGGATTGAATTTAGCTGCTGCTGCCTCATCTCTTTATTGTCAAGTCTGAGGGGTGGGGGCACAGGCTTGTTATTCTGCATGTTTGTTATTCTTATACAAAAAAATGTTTAATATTTTTCCAACATTCTCAGAGTTTTCAACGTCTTGACGTTAATGTCCCAGAGAAAGGTAATCAGGTTCACATGTTCAGCTTTGATGTCCATGATTTGAGTGTTGCCATTTGTTCTGCAATCTTTTTGTGAGCAGATAAGTAAATGGACACTAGTGCAAATAGCCAAGAGGACCTTGTTTTCCAGCCAAAAAACAAAATCTTTGGAACTAAGAATGGCCAGTGCAGTCTGTTTTCCAAGTCAGCATACTGGAAATTCTCCTGCAAATGGTTATATTCTGCCGCATTATATATCGGAAGGTTATCATGGTTAATGCATAGCAATACATGAAGGAAAGTTAATAAATGCAAGTAATCCACAATAGTGTTCGCAGGGGCATTAACAATAATAATAATCATGGCTGTCAGTATTAGCCATATTTTAATCAAAAATGTTTTATTTCTCCATTCCTTATTGGGATATGATGTTGGTACAGAAAACGCAGTTTCCTCTGCTTCTGTAAGCAGAAATCTGATTTGGACAGACACTTGGTAGACAGAATGTGCACTTCAAATGGGAATGGAAGGGGCATCAGATGTACAGAAGAGATGCTTTGACTTACTGGGCATACATACCCTTTAACATGTGGCTCTTCTCCCTGTCTTGGTAGTGTTGAAGGATGCCTTCCTTGCACTCTGCAAAGCACCAGGTATGCACAGCCCCCTGCTGTTAAGAAAACGGACAAGTTTTGTATGATCCAAAAGGTGCGCAAGTACCTTTACAAGAATCCTGTGGCAGATCCAGCTGTTGTGCTTATGGATCCAGAGACTGAGACCAGATTGATTCATAGTTGTAATACTCTCCCTAATGACAAGGCAAGCAGAATGCTAATTTTAGGTTTGGAAGAAGGTTTATACAGTTGTCTGTCTGGCCTTCAGACCATCATTTGTCAAGACACGTGACTAAGTGCCAAATAACTCTTTTAGGCCAACTGAGAGAAGAGCTAGAGGAGATTTGTGTGGACTGGAGGGCAAAGCTGATGGACCTCTCACAGACTACTAGTTAGGTGACAAACCACTTTAAATGTGGTTACAGTGCTGTGGATGCAGCATCCAAGAGAGCAGCTACAGGTTTTATAATCAAAAGGCATGCTTGACTGACCTGCAAGTCCCTGCCAGAAGATCTCGGAGTGCAGGCTGTAATTGTACCCCTTGACAAGGAGCTGCTACTTGGGAACCATGTGATCAAAGTTTAAGAAAATGGAGAAAAGGGACAATATAATGCAAAAATGTTAAGCAGCTTTTGCACTTCCTCCATGCTATGCTATGAGAAAGTATCCCTATTAAACTGACCTTCGATGTTGCAGTCAGGAAAGAGAATCCAGCAAAATGAACAAAGAGCTAGTATAAGAGAAAAATTGCAGAGACCATAAAGAAAGACCCTGGAGACCTTATGACTGTTTAGACCTTCTCTCTCATCCTTTACATTATCCCAGCCCCAACCCCACTTCCTTCCTATCCTTAGCTGTACAAAGATTACAGAATTAATTGCAAGGTTTAAGGCCCTCACACAGGTCAGATGGGTCCTAGACATTTCCTAGGTTTACAGATTATAGTTCACATGACCAAAGATGGCAGAGATTCCTGTGGTGCCAGAAGATCAAGTCCACCTTATTCCTCTCATTCTGAAGGACCTTCCATCATTGAGGTGATAGAAATGGTAACCTTAACAGACTGAAACATGTGGTTCTGCTTAACTTTTTCATGTCCTAGGAAGAAAGGGCTTTTGAGATCCATTCAAGACATTGTAAAGCTCAAAATCAATGTCGGGGCCTGAAAATTTAAAATTTTAACTTGCAGGCCCTGCTTCTCCAGTTGTTCATCAGATTCTAATGGCTACCTTGGATCTCCTAATGCCTACCTCCACATCCCTTAGTCCCAAGGACCAGAGATGTTTGTTCAGATTGACAGCAGGGCTCCCACTTTTAGTTTACCTCCTTGCCCTTTAGAATGGCTGCTGATCCCAGATTTCAACTAAATGTTTAGCTTTAGTAATTGTATTCTGTAGCATAAACAACATTCATATTTTACCCAGCTGACTGCCTGGAAGAGGTCGTTAGGGCTGTTACCTTTGCTATAGAATACTCCCAACATATCAGCTTCTCTTTCACTATCCCAAAATTAAATCTTTCACCCATCCAAAAGTGATATTCCTGGGTTCTCTTGTAGATACCAGCATACAGAAGGCCTTTCTTCTACAAGGGAAAGTGGAGCATTTGGAAAAAATACAATGGAAGGGAGTGTTTCAGAGCTCTGGAGTGCATGGTTTCCGCTATCTTAATGGTACCCTTGGCCAGATTATGCATTATGAAGACATCAGTGGTACTTAAGATCCATCTGGAACCAGCATTCATAGTCCATTGAAGAAGTGATTTCCTGTTTTACCTTGCATTTCCTAGGAACTAAAACTAAAATGAGAAAGCTCAGCTAGTGTCAGGAGCAACATGGCTAGTCATAATGGATGCTTCAGACCTACCCTGAGGAACATACTTAAGCAATTCTAAGCCCAAAGATTTGAATGCAGTCAAAAGGAAGAAGCATGTAAGTGTGAAGGAGGCGATATCCTAGATTGAGACTGTTAAAGCTTTCAATCCAGTGCAAAAAGGGGTGTTGTTGAGTAGTCTGATAATGATGGTTATATGGTAAATCAACAGACAGGGCAGGATGTGATCTTGGTCATTTTGCACAATAGCTATGAGTGTCTGGAACTTTTCTCTGCAGTCCCAGATGACCCTAAAAGCAGTCTGCATTTACTATCAGAAGACGGTGGCAAATCAACTGAATGGGTCAAGGCAGATCCACATGAATGGATGTTGCACAGGGTTGTTTTCCTTAGGTAGTACACAGATGGGGTGTCATGGCAATAAACCTGCTTGCATCCAGTAACCAAGAAATAGCCTTTCCAAACAGATGTGTTTTATGAAGAATTACATACCTGAAAAACTGACCCAGACACTTTACTTGCAGCTACAGCCCTTATCAAGTAGGCAATCTTGAAAATAGCTCAACTGATAGCTGTCACTTCAGCTAGGAACATGCCAGAAATCCTAGCACTGATGAGCTAAGAACTTCTTACTGTTCCATAAGGAGAGGGTAAGCCTAAATGTAGCTTTCCTTTATGTGTAGGGTAGTGAATGTATTTTCCCTCCGAGTTATCCCAACTGCATTTTTTCTTCCCAGATCCACAAAGCAGCAGATAAAGAATACTACATTTCTCAATGTACACAGGAAACTAAGATACTATTTGGGCATAACCAAAGCTAGGAGAACTCCAAACCAGTTGTTTGGAAAGGTAGTGTCAAAGCAACCTCTAGTGGCAAGCACACTGTCATCATGTTCTGCTGTTAATACTGGGATAAAAAACTGGAAGGACCTTTCAGAGCCCATAGCATTATGGGTCAGCAACAACTATGGCTTTCCTTAGGGGTGCCAGCACACACGTACTATATTGGAAGCAGCTACTCGGGCATTGCATCTAACCTTTACAAAATATTACAGGCTGGACTTTGCTTCCAGAAAGAGAACTAAGTTTGCTACTGCAGTATAGTAGTGTGTTCTACAACTTGACCTCAACATTTCGGCCACTTCTCTTTCACATTAGAGCACTGGGAGTCATCCTAGTAGTGAGGAATATGATAATGGTGAGCTAACTAAAGAATGTAATGTAACTGTGTGAACTTGCAAGAACATATATTTGAGTAGGTCATTGTTATCTCTGTCTTACTCTTACTCTCATGTCTCTCACGCTGTCTCTCTTTCTCTCGCTCTCTTTCGCTTTGGGGCATCATTGGCTGGGAACAAAGTACCTTGTCTGTATATCCCTTTTCCCTTTCTCCTTTTAAGGCCTTGGTCCTTTGGCCTGCTTGAACTTGAGTATGGTTTTGGGAAGCCCTATTTCTTCCTGTCTCCCCTTACTATAGAACATGAGGGTCTCCTTTCTGTATAGTTTTCAGTGTTTCCCCTGGGCCTTAGCCTTTAGTTTTCTCTGTTTATGATGTGGCTAGCTGGACAAGCAAGTTTTATTGTAGCATGGGCAGATACCTGTTGTACAATGGAGATGTCTGTTGACATCATGCCTGGAGGGGAAAATGAAATGAACTTTGGAAATGAATGTAAGGATCTTCCCCTAATAAACTGTGCAGCTGCCTGCGTTAAATGTAATACTTAATTTTAGTGTTCTATAATCTGTTCTCCATTTGAATCCCTAGCAGTAGTTGTGCTGCACCATGCTGCTAACTTGGTTGGTGTCTTCCCCCTCCCCATCCCCTGAAGATGAGTCACTGTATCAAAGGTTACCATTGCAACCACTTTGGTCTTCCTATCTAAAGTAGTTTTCATCCAGCTGCATATAATTCCAACAGGGGCATGTGTGCTACCTTCCTCTGCAAACTCCCTGCAGTTTGTGTCCTGCCTACCCCACATACAGTCTCCTATGACTGCTGTATTTTACATCAGCTGCCTGCAAGCCTTCAAATCTACATTTTACCCCAATACAAGATGTTTACAGAGGTATCTACCGATTTACAATGTTGCTTGCCTTTTTCCTTGAAAGGCATATTTCCTGTGGATTCTGCCCCGTTAAGCTTATAATCTTTGCTGTCCTACCCTATTCCCAGTTCCCACCTATCCCTTTGCCTGTATTTATCCTTACTGTGTGTGTGTCCACCTCACCCATCCCAGCCATTGACAAAGCTAGCCATGCATACTCTCCCTATTTGTTCTCTTAACTACAGTACAGCTTTTTGGTAATCTGAATAAACAGACCTACAGAAAACAACTCAAAGTGCCCCCAAACTTTTATGTGCTTCACTCAGGAGCCTACTAGACTTTGATCTACTAAAGCTCGAAGTTTCAAAATTTTGAACTTCAAATGGCCAAGACCAGAAGATCAAAGTTTTGAAACTTTGAAAACAAACAAAAAAAATAAAATAAATAAAAACAAAAAAAAATGTTTTACGTTTGTGTGGGGGGGGAATGCCCTTCTGCACCACTCACACCCCCTACTAAATAAATATACCAACTCTAAGATCACACTACATTGAGAAAAATGGTAAATATCCTATTTTACGCTGTACAGCAGTCTCCATTCAAAGATTTGAAGTTTCAAACCTTCGATCTTCTGGTCTTGGCCATTTAAAGTTAGAAGTTTTGAAATCTTAACTACAGTACAGCTTTTTGGTAATCTGAATAAACAGACCTACAGAAAACAACTCAAAGTGCCCCCAAACTTTTATGTGCTTCACTCAGGAGCCTACTAGACTTTGATCTACTAAAGCTCGAAGTTTCAAAATTTTGAACTTCAAATGGCCAAGACCAGAAGATCAAAGTTTTGAAACTTTGAAAACAAACAAAAAAAAATAAAATAAATAAAAACAAAAAAAAAAATGTTTTACGTTTGTGTGTGGGGGGGGGGAATGCCCTTCTGCACCACTCACACCCCCTACTAAATAAATATACCAACTCTAAGATCACACTACATTGAGAAAAATGGTAAATATCCTATTTTACGCTGTACAGCAGTCTCCATTCAAAGATTTGAAGTTTCAAACCTTCGATCTTCTGGTCTTGGCCATTTGAAGTTAGAAGTTTTGAAACTTTAAACTTCTGAAGTTGATAGACTCTGGTGAAACAAAAACAAGAGGCAGTCTACCCCCCCCCCCCCCCCACGCACAGGCGTTCAATCACTCAGCCTGAAACGAGTACATCCCATTTCAACTTTTGTTATGTACAGAGTGTAACTGCCAAGCTTAAAAACAAAATGCCTCACAGCTGCAATGATAATCATCCAAGCTCAGACCCCCCCCCCTCAAAAAAAAATCACTGCACCGTCATTACATCAACCATTACAAATACTTACACAAATTGACACCTACCACATTAGGTATAGCTTACTTTCCTGGAGAAAAATTAAAAGTGCCAGTAGATGCTGCTGTCTACCCATTCTTCCATGCCAATAAATAGGTCCATTTAGTAGTGCAGTAGTAGTGGCATTTGTGTGTGTGCATGTGTGCAGTTACAAGCTAAGGTATCGCAGCACTGTATCCTTTGGTGATGTCTGTTTCTATAAAATTCAGCTGTGTTCTGCATTTGTTTTAAACAAGTTTGCAGTTTCCATTTGTTTATTAACTCTTTTTTTTCAAATTCTTGATGAAATTCTGTACAGTTGAGAAAGAGGTCTTTAAAAAATAAAAACAGAATGTTGAAAGAAAATTGGGGTTTGGTTCTTTCTGATAACTTTGCCATGCTATCTGACTAACACTTCCCTGAAATAAACTGTTAAAAGTACCACAGTCATTCTCCAAATCTTTTATATTTCATTGCCTTGTTAGTAAAACAGAAGGGCTGCTGTTGTATGAAGCATACAAAGCCTCAAAGACAGTGCTTCCAGAGTGCCAGTTTAATATTCTGGACTAGAAGGTTGTACAGTGCAGTTACGTAGCTGTGGGCAAGCATTGTCCCATTTTGCAAATGGAGATTAAATGCTGTTGTTTGCAAGTTGCATTCAGACTGCATTTATCTGTTGTGTATTAGCCTTCCAGGCTACTGTCCAACTTTAAGGATGGCTAATAGTGAATATACCCTAGGATGAAATATGATGGAGCTCATATATATTTTTTCGTAATGTAGCTGTGTCTTTGACGATGGGGACTCCCCAAGGAGCTGTATTTCTTGTTGTGAATTACTTGAAAATGAGCCTGATTTTTGGACTCGAGTTACTACAATGAATTATCATTCTTCTTTTTACTGGCAGCTCAAAGCTAGATTAATTGCTTCTTGTTTTCATTTGGCTTCTAATGAATTCTGGCTTGGCTGAGCCTTTATTAAAGTTGTATTACCTTCTGGTCACTTGCATAATTTATGGTGATGTGACAGAATTCTGCTGCCTTTGGCCTGCTGTAGGGAAGACTTAAACTTCCTTTCTCTAGAGACACTTAATGCATTGATTCAGTTACATTGTTGAAAATCTAGGGTTCAGAATTTAGTACTGTGATTTTCTTTATAATATGTTAATTAAGCAGCTTAGCCTGCCACTGTCACATATATTTTATAGTTGTGCAGACACTGAAGTCACACAGGGCTGAATCTCATTTGTGGGTGCAGATGAACATATCAGAGTTTGAGCAGAATTAGCTGCTGTGAAATATAATGTGAACTCTTCCCCTCCCAAAGTTAACCTCTTATTTGAATTCCCTTACCACAGAGAAAACAAAATAAGAATCTGTTGTTTCTCACTCCTCAAAAAGTACTGTAGAATATTTTTGGAAATAATAGTTTATCAAACAAAATTTTGCCTTACCTGCTTGCTTCTTTCCATGTCTCCATGCTGCTTGACCTCGGGATCTCGCGTGTTTGCGTGTGTGTGCGTGTGTGCGTGTGTGCGTGCATGCGTGTGTGTGTGCATACATAATATAAACAAGCCCTAGCTCTGAGATTGCCCTGTAACCGAAAGTTTGATACCTGTATGGCTAGAACTATGATGTGTATGTAGGTATGTATAGAATTGTTCTTTATCTGCTGATAAAATGGGACAAAACAACTGTGTTTTCGACAAGTGGATCACTTGTAGAGAGAAACTAAAAATCCCTTCTCAAGTAATCCCTAAAAAAAAAAAAAAACAATTGGCAAAAAATGACTGCATCCCATCAGTCCTTTAACAAGACTCTTAGATGATCAGTGCTGCTAATCAAATGCAAAATAAAATAAAGTACCTAGAAAGACTGACTGTACAGATCACGTTTCAGTGAGGAGTTCGGGGCTACCTCTATATATATATCGTAAATAACAGCAAACCTCAGCATTGTATAAAATAGCACAAAAAAAATTCAGTATTGTATAAGAATAGATACAAAAGAATGGCTTTCAGTAATTTAACTATGATGTTACACACGTGTGAAGTTGTAGTAGGCATTGATTGACGATACTGATAAAAATTCTTAGCTTTGGAAAACAAGCATGTTCTCGTGCAACAGTAGAATTATTTTAAATATAAAAAAAAAAAGTGTAAGCAAAAATAAATAGATTAATGTTCGGCATTACTGGAACTGTGGGACATCGGTGACCGAGCAGGTAGGGAGGATAGAAAGGTGGTGCAATGGGGGGAGTAGAAAGCATTAGAATAGTGGCATTCTAAAGTGAGAGGAAAGGGTGTCACAGAGAAAGTTTGGAGGGAATAAAAAGAGGTACACTGTTAGGGACATGGGTATGGGCAATGAGAGTAGAGTTTTGCAGATAGTGTTGAATAACAAGTTGCTATACCATCAAGTGTAAGCAGATTTTTTTTTGTAGAGTGAACTAGTCTATAGATTTTATGATGGCATAGTATGACATCCGTTCTTGTGTATGCACAGTGCATTTACAACTGCAGTTAAATTGATCTTTTTTCCACTTTTGTTGATTAGCTAACCATGTACATTTTTTCGATTATTGATGATAAATAACTATGTTTTCATGTTGTAAAGGTGTATAAGCAATGTTGTGTTTTGTGTTACTTTGTCTATCTTACTTTTAATCTATTAGAGGAATGGTGAGGATGCAAGGAGTAGAGGTGGCGAAGGTGGAGGAGTTTAAATACTTGGGGTCAATAGTTCAGAGAAACGGTGAGTGTGGAAGAGAGGTGAAGAAGAGTACAGGCAGGATGGAGTGGGTGGAGAAGAGTGTCAGGAGTGATTTGTGACAGACGAGTACCTGTAAGAGTGAAAGGGAAGGTCTACAAGAGGGTAGTGAGACCAGCTATGTTATATGGGTTGGAGACCGTGGCATTGACAAAAAGGCAGGAGTTTGAGCTGGATGTGGCAGAGTTAAAGATGTTAAGATTTGCACTGGGTGTGACGAGGGTGGACAGGATTAGGAATACGTATATTAGAGGGTCAGCCCAGGTTGGAAGGTTTGGTGACAAAGGCAGAGAGGCAAGATTACATTGGTTTGGACATGTGCTGAGGGGGGATGCTGAAGTATATTGGGAAAAAGATGCTAAGGATGAAGCTACCAGGTAACAGGAAAAAAGGAAGGCCTAAGGTAATGTTTATGGATGTGGTAAGAGAGGACATGGAGGTGGTTGGTGTGACAGAGCAAGATGCAGAGGACAGGAAGAAATGGAAACAGGTGATCCGCTGTGGCGAACCCTAACTGGAACAGCCAAAAGAAGATGATGATGACTGAATGTATTCTGTTATGTTATTACTGTTTTAAAATGTGTTTGCTTATGGAGCCTTTCTCCCTGGGCTTTCACTTGAATGGGACTTTCAACCCAGTCAGACAATCCCAGTTCAGAAAGTGGACACAAGTACAGTTTTAAAATTACAGATTTTTGGGAGCAATTCTAGTATTAAGAAGGTATTCTAAATATTATTATCCTGGAGTGAAAAAAGGGAGTTCCCCAGTGGTGATTCTTAATTTTGGAGGTTTTGATCAGCTATTGAATTTATGATTCAGAGGAACATAACTTTGAATGGTGCCTTTGGTTGGCAGAGTATATCTTAGGTGAATTGAGAAGCTTTCTTCACCTGAGCAGAGATTTACCTATGAGTAAATTCAACCAGTTTTCTTCAGTGCCGTGCAGTGAAAATCCACTAGCTCCATGCTTCACTGTTGTGCTGCTAACTTTGCTCGAGCTGTAACTTGTGCAGGTTGATGATGATTAAAGTAGCATACAGCATGCTTGCAAACATGCTGCAGGAAAGAGTATATGTTGTGGTTTTGCATGGTTAACCTGTAACTTAATTTTGTAGAAAGGCAAACTTTTCAAGTCACCTTGTTTGTATAATCTGTACCTACTGTGTGGATGAAGCTCTGACGTTGATCCAGATGACCCATGTTCAGTTAGCAGTACTGTAGCTGGAGAGGACAGAAGTAATGGAATTGTTGAAGGCTTGCCTGTTTTTTTGGGGGGTGTTGCTCATTACATGAATGACACCTACAGTTAGAGTTTTACCACAGTGAACAGATATGCCGAACATATGCTCCCAAGGGGTGTATCCCACTAGCCAGGGAATTTTTATGTAGTTACATGCATGGTTCCTGCAGATGGCAGGAGACAGTGGAGCTTGAGAGCTGTCACAAGAGTTGAGAACTTTGGGGGGGCTGTTAGGAGAGTCTGCAGGGTCTGGCAGACTGGTCTGTTCCCTACAGCCTGAATTTTGTCTCCTCATTGAATGAATGGACTTAATTATATATATCCAGCCAGCCAGCAAACAAATGGGCCATATGGCTCCTGCCTGGTTGGGAAAGTGCCTGGGTCTCACTGTGACAAAGTAAAGAATAGATTATTAGAATGAAAGTAGGAGAAACCATTGTACAAGACCCAGGGGATGGGGTGACTTTCAGGGTCGTAACTTTAAACTTACTGTACATCATGAGTCCTGTAGGATGTTGCTGGAGGAAACGCAAAGTGATTTTTGCAAATCTGCGCAAGATGGGGTATACAGTGTAGCAGATCTGTCATAACTTGTGTCCCTCAGTTGTGACTGTGGCATGTAGAAGACCTGATGTTCTTCGTGTGTCACTGTTGCAGTCATCATATTTGGGTTATCCCTGCCAGGGTAGCCCTTGGCCGGCCCGGAAACCAGAGGCTTAGTATTTCTGCCTCGGTTGCTGTCGCTTCAAGACTGACGTCAGATCGTCAGTAGTATAAAGTAAGGCAGCCGACGCCATTACATCAGTCTTTCTTGTCGTGGAGCCTGAAGCAGAAGCAGTTTGCATGAGTGCTGGTCGGCTACTACCAGAGTTTTGTCTACCGAACTGAAGTTGAAGTTTTCTAAAGCTAAGTACCCCATTGGGGATCCTTTTTTCTTGCATTAACCGATGTTAGAAAAAGTTAATAATTGTCTCGCCTGTGGAAAGCAAATACCACACAGAGACTTCCATTCTTACTCTGCCAATTGTTTAGGCCCAGACCACGACATCCCCTGTTGTCGCTTCTGTGCTTTGTTCAACGCCAGAAATATTCATCGTCAGGCCCTTTTTGTAGCCAGATATTTTTGCTTACAGTCCCCGAATTCTGATTTGGCTTTGGTAAACCATCCAACAGCAGATCTTCCAAAAAAACATAAAGATAAAGACAGAGACAGACTGCACAGATCCAAACCTACCGACAACACTTCCGTTAAGCTAGTTGTCATTTCTCCAGTCCTCAGTGAGGCGCTTTCGCAGCCCCTGATGCCTGCTTCTGTGGATTTGCAGGCCGCTACCGAGACCCTTTCAGAGTCCGGTATGTCACAAAACTTTTCTTTGACTAAGGATCCTGCGGTTGTCTCTACCTTGGATGGGTCCAGAGCCGCTGAGCAGGCACCGGCTTTTGAGGAAGTCCTTCGCACTACCGATTCTCAACTCAGACGTCTTTTGCGACTATTGTTCTTTCGAAAACGACCAAGTTTCTTAGGCCCAGGGTACGAACCACACACAAGAAACCGACGACCCACTCTGACACCTGCTTCCTTGCCTCAGTCTCAAATGCTTAAAATGGCGGAAGACCTTATCATGCTGATCAGGGGAAGCCAAGCTACCCCCTCCAAAAGGAAAAGAGATCTGTCCCCTGTAGTTTTGTCTGAACAAGAGTCCAATGACTCTGATGCTTCTGAATATGAAAACATGCAACCCCTCTCTACTTATGAAGATTCTGGTGCAGAGGATCCCATCCCTTCAGCCTCTCCCCCAGAGGATTTTTCCTTTGGGGAAACCCTGCATACCTTAAGGGAGCATTTCCAGTGGGAGAGTCAAGACTACCCTCAGTCTAAAAAGAGACTCAGGGAATTCCTAGATCTTCCACAGCACAGACCCTTGGCCATCCCCCCCTGTCCTGGATGTTGTGGAGGATGTTTTCCTGGAATCCAGCTTGACTCCTGACACCCTCCCTCTTATGCCCAGAAAACCATAGAGGTACTACAAAGTCCCTGACTCACAAAAATTTCTTTTTAAAAATCCTACTGCTGACCCTGAGGTAATTTCTCAAGGGCCAAAAGGGATTAAAGCAACCTCTGCTAAGAATCCCACACACTCAGATAGGGATTCCCAAGCACTAGACAGATGGGGTAAAAAAGTATACACCTCAGCTACTCTTGCTATCAACACTAAATTGTCAGTTCCATATGCTAAAATTTCAGCAACATACACTGGAACTCCTTAAACAAAAAAATGTCTTCCTTTCCTGCTTTGCAAGAATCTAAAGAATTACAAGAGTTAATGTATTCTGCAAGTCAAGTAACTAAACACACCTTGCACTGTGGCTTTGATGCTATAGAAGCTTCTTGCAGGGCAGCAGTCACTGGATCTGTCATTAGAAGGCATGCATGGCTTAAGGAACAGCCCTTGCCAGACCGTGTCAAATCTAAATTGTTGGATTCCCCCTTGCACAAAGACAACTTATTTGGCACTAAGGCAGAAGAGGTCTTAAAAAAGATGGAAGAAAAAGCAAAATCTGTGCAAACAGTTAAGGATTTCTTACAGGTCCAGCCACCCAGGTTCAGCAGGCATTGTCCCACCTAACACTGATCCTTTCCTGCTCCCACCGAGCCAGTCCAGTCTAGGGCCCGGGGGACCAGACCCCCCAGACAGCAGCCACAGGGAATGCAGAGATCTAAGCAGTGGACTACCTCCACTTCAAAACCAGGGACTTCTAAGCCACCCCCTTATGGTAAGAGCTCACAATGACTCGCCTCCCCCACTCCCTCCCTCTGCCCACCCTCACTTACCCCTAGGAGGAAAACTCTCTTTTCACGCAAGCACCTGGGCCACCATTACCAGCGACCACTGGGTTCTGAACATAGTGTCTCAGGGATACAAATTTTCCTTCCACACCCTTCTAACCCCAAAAGGGTTCCCAGATCTACCTCCAAACCAGTGGGCAGAGGCTCAAAAGGAAATCCTTTCCCTGCTTTCTATGAGGGCAGTAGAGCACATTCCTGCAGAACAGATAGGCCAAGGTTTCTACTCCAGACTTTTTCTGGTGCCCAGAAAAGAGGGCACCTGGCACCCCATCCTCAATCTATTCATTCTAAACACCTTCCTGGTGATCCCAAAATTCAAAATGCTCACCCTCCAGCAGCTGCTACCCATGCTCTCCAAGGATGCTTGGCTAGCCACCGTAGATCTAAAAGAGGCCTATCTCCACATTCCTATCAGGGAATCATGCAGGAAATATCTCAGTTTCAGGGCAAGATCTCAACACTTTCAGTTCTCTGCGCTTCCCTTTGACTTATCTACTACTCTCAGAGTTTTCACAAAATGTCTGGCTCCGGCCATTGACTTTTGCAGACAAAGAAATATCTAGATTTACCCATACTTAGACGACTGCCTTATTCAGGCAGATGGCCAGGAAAAGCTGCTCAAGCACCTGGCCTTTGTAACGACCCTACTAACCTCCCTAGGGTACACAATCAACGAAAAGAAGTCCAAACAGGTGCCCACCCAAAGGATTATTTTCCTGGAAGCAAGCCTGGACACAGCATCCTAGATAGCATTCCTTACACCAGAAAAACACATTTTCCTGACAGCCTACTTCTCTCAACTAGCCACCAGGCCCCAGTTATCTGCAAGAAAGATCCTGCAAGCTCTGGGGTTCATGGCATCTTGCATATTACTCATTTCATATGCCAGACTGCATATGAGGAAACTTCAGTGGTACCTAAAAAGCCTTTGGTGTCAACACTCTCAAGACCTGGGAACTCTTATACCTATAATTCCTTGCCTCAGAAAAGATTTTCTTTGGTGGGCAACACCATGCTGCCACAACAAGGGACTGCCTTTCTCACCCCCCGCCACCAAGACCCTCACCACAGACGCATCAGACTACGCTTGGGGTGCACACCTGGATGGCAGGTGCATACAGGGCCAGTGTAGCCCGCAGCAAATCCCTCTGCATATCAACCAAAAAGAGATGATGACTGTCCAGCACGCCTTGATAGCTTTCAAACCCCTTCTCTCCCCAGGGGCTCTCCTGTTCAAAACAGACACCACCACTGTGATGTGGTATATCGACAAGCAGGGAGGGACTCACTTCTACCCTCTATGCAGGCTGGCCATGACCCTTTGGCACACAGCCTCTGTCATGCAACTGCACCTGTTAGTACAATTCATATCAGGCTGTCTCAACTCTCCGGCAGACCAATTAAGCAGAAATCTCCTGGACCCACACGAGTGGCAGCTCAACAGAAGAACCTTCACCCTAATAACTCAGAAATGGGGCACCCCGAAGGTCGACCTCTTTGTCTCCCACACCAACCATCAGCTCAGCAAATTCTGCACCAGGGAGCATCACTGCATGGCTTGGAAAGTGGATGCCCTGTCCTTCCCCTGGGTCAGTCTATCGGTCTATGCCTTTCCTCCACTTCCTCTCATCCCCAGGGTACTGCTCAAAACAAAGAAGGAAAAACCAAGTCCAGTTCTTATTGCTCCAGACTGGATTCGCCAGCACTGGTACCCCTTGCTGCACAGCCTGTCCCCACTGCCACCATGACATCTTCCTCAGACTCCAAACTTCCTGACCCAGAGGGAAGGGGAATTCATGCATCCCCAATTGCAGACACTCAATTTGGCAGCTTGGCTTATTCCCTAACCCCCGGATCAATCTGCCAACCTCAGTAAACAGGTTCTAGATGTTATCCATGAGGTCAGATGCCCTAGCACTAGAAAGTCTTATGCTGACAAATGGAAAAGGTTCTGCACTTGGATCCAGACCAAGGGAGCCAATACAGCATAGCCCTCCTTCCCTCTCATCCTGGATTACTTAGCTGACCTACTTAACAGTGGCCTCTCTTTCTCCTCTATAAACATTTATGCCTCTGCTATTTCTGGTCATTTTTCCACTGAGCAGCCCCTTTTCTCCCACCCTTTGATCAAACGGTTCCTAAGAGGGGCTAGCAACTTGATGCCACCCAGAAGGGCACCAACCCCAGCTTGGGACCTTAACTATGTATTGGAAAAGCTCACCCCCCCCCCCCCTTCGAACAGCTTCTTCTGCAGAGCTGAAATTTCTCTCCTGGAAGACCGCATCCCTTCTGGCCATCACCTCAGACAGAAGAGTCTCCGAGCTGCAAGTGCTCGTGGTTGTGGAACCCTTCATCATCTTCCATGCTGACAGGGTATCCCTCAGAACTAGCCCATCCTTCATGCCCAGGGTGGTGTCCAGTGTGGCTCTCGACCAATCCATTCATTTGGCCACCTTTTTTCCTAATCCCCAGAACAAAGCGGAAAGGATTCTGCACTCTAGATGTGCACAGACAGCTCAGATTCTATCTAGACAGGACTAAATCCTTCAGAAAGTCTGATCAATTGCTGGTTAGCTTTGCTACAGGGGCAGAAGGCAAAGCCATTTCCAAATGGATAGCACACTGCATCCATTTCTGCTACAAACAACATGGAAAGCCCCCCCCCCCCCCCCCCCCAAGGAGGTCAGGACTCACTTCACCAGAGCAGCCTCCATCTCTGCAGCTTTCCTCAGAGGAGTCACCACCAGGGACATCCTGGAGGCTGCCACCTGGACATCTGTTCATACTTTTACCAAACATTATCACCTGCATCTCTTCTCCAAATCCAGGGCAGGGTTTGCCTCTGCAGTCTTGCAGGGCATCCTAGCCAGCCCCTAGTTTCTTTGACTGCCTCCACCTTTTTCCTCAGCTTTGTGAATCCTCCCACAAGTGATGACTGTAACAGTGAAACACGAAGAACATAGTACAGTTGTGTACACTTACCATAAATGTAGATGTTAGAGTGTATTCACTCTTGCAGTCCTGGTTTCCCTCCCTCCCTCCATCCCCCTTTCTTCTCTTTCCTTACAAGGGCCATATTTGTATTTACTTTCTACTGGTGGGGTTCTTCCACCAGAACCTGGCTCCTACTTGGGTGCTCCTGACAGGTTAGTGCAAAAAAAATGATGTAATGGTGTCGGCTGCCTTACTTTATACTACTGACGACCTGACATCAGTCCTGAAGCAATAGCAACCGACGCAGAAATACTAAGCCCCTGGTATTCAGGCCGGCCGAGGGCTACCCTGGCAGGGATAACACAAATGTGATGACTACAAGAGTGAATACACTATAACATCTACATTTATGGTATGTGCACACAACTGACTTTTCATTTCAGGACCTTTTGTGAAACCGTGGGAGTGTCAGCATGGCTTATCAGGACTGCCATGTAGAAGGGCCTTAAAGTACTACTACTGCTACCCTGATAAATCACAGTGCTTAGCTCTTTGTGACACCAGTTTGGTTTTTAGATATTTATTGATTGATTTTGGTTTTGATAATCATATGGTCAAAGGTTCATAGGTGTATACTAGGTTAATCACTAGTAGGGCCCTTATAAGCCTAGCCGTACAACTGTTTGTGAGGTCATGTTTTGTACAGGAAGACAATAGTGACAGTCTGCAGATACTGGTTATCTGTTTAGATGGTTAGGGAAAACTTGAAGAGATATTGTTGTTTTCTTCCGCTGAAGTTTTCCAAGTTGCACATTTTATTTGATATTACTGCTTACGTAGTATGGCTGATTCTGGCCACAAGCTCTCCCCATCTGAAAAGGGCTGTGATAATCGAAATTTAGTATTGGGAATTTATAGTGATTCCTTCCAATCATTAAAGTGCTGCTGCTTCTGCTTTGAATAGTGGCTTGTTGGACATGCTTTTAAAGTAAGTAAGTTAGAATCTATAGCCTTTTGCCAGCATGTGTTTCTCCCATTAATATTGAACCTAAACGTTTCTTCGGATCTGTTTGAGGGAATCTTGGTCATATATTTTGTTAATAAAAACAGCCATTTGTCAGCTCTGCCTGACCGGTTTACATGCTGATTAGGTAGATCTGGGGCCAAACTCTTAATAAATTGAAATCTCTTACCTATACAGGAATCTCCTTAAGAACAGTGGTGGCACGATCGGAAAGGTAAAAAATGTATGCTTGTGACATCCAACTATCCCAGCAAAATATTTTCTTTAAAACCTGTTTCTAATGCAGAGCCCAGGTTCTGTAGAATAACCTTGCATCACAACGGCCTCCTTTAATTTCTTTCTTGCTCATTTCTTTAGCTGTTTATAGTTTCGTATTTGTCAGCAGATTCTCTTCTTCTAACCTGCATTTTTATAATGTGTCTTGGGGTTTCTTTTCATTTCTTTTATGTTGTATCCCCATCTTGTGCATTTGCCATTTTATTAGAAAAACAAAAATATTTTTTCTTGAATGAAATGTTTGCTTGTGGTTTCCTCCAATCTCAGTTCTAGCATCACTCTAATAATGTTTTTTTTTTTCATTTCTTTTATTGCTGACTGCAGGTGAGAATGCAATAAGACTCTGACTTTTTCCATGCATATGCAGCTGAGGAACTGATGCTGTAAAGTTGTACCCACAGCTACCTTGCTTTCCAACAAAAATTATAGCTGTAGGGGAATTTGTAAGTTAGTTGTCGGGGAAAATGTTCATAGTTGTGTTTTTTGGAAGCAACTGTACTAATTTTGTAGTGTGATGTGCAGAGAAGCTGTTTGCTCTTTCTCCTTGTGGCTCTTGAATAGCATTTTCTTTGCTCGTGACAAGGGAATCTGTGTGCAGTGAAGGCTAAGAGGCACAGATAGCATTTAAATACTTTATAAATATTTTTAATAATTTTGCCATGTTTCCAGAATAGAAAACTGTTACTTTATATCTGTCAGAGTCCATAAATACTGCTAGTAATATTACATAAAAATATTGATGTAATTTCTGATTTAAATATTCAGTGGTGTAATGTATTGCTCTTCTTGAATTATTAAAAAAAAGATTCTTGACAAAAATGTTTACTCCTAAATATTAAATCATTGTGGTTGTCAAGGTGACAGAATGCTAATATTTTTCGTAGTTTGTTGCAAAAATGCTGCCATACTACAAGTGCTAGACAGAGGTTGGCTTCATATCTGAACAGGAAATGAAAACACTGACCCTTGTCTGAGGATTAAGCTCTGGACTGCCTGCATTCTGTATAGTTGTTACTGCCACTGGACCAACAAGGTTTCTCTTAACACTTAGGTACCTGGTTTCCCCAAAGAGTTTTCTCCTTTCAACTAGGAGACCACCACAGTAGTGAATTTTGAACATGCAAGTATCCAATTAACTGTTACAGTACTATGCTAGTAGTTTGTTTTGCACCACTATCATGGTAGTTTCCTAGTTGGAAGGAGAAACTGTTCTTGTAGAAAACCAGGTACTTAACTGTCTTGAGACTCTGTGTTAATCCAGAGGCAGTGATAACTACATGGAATGTGGGGGGGTTCTGGATTCAGTCCCTAGGTAAGGGTCAGTGTTTTCCTTTCCTGCTCAGGTCTTGATACAGTTCCAGGTTAATGGCATGTTATTTTACTGTAAAACTTATTTTCTTACTATCCCAACAGGTGGCTGGACTGACTCTACTGGCTGTTGGAGTATACACTGCAAAAAATACTACAGCAGTTGCAGGGCGTTACATTGAGGCACGACTAGGCAAACCTTCCTTGGTGAGAGAGACTTCTCGAATTACAGTACTAGATGCAGTAAAGCATCCTATAAAGGTAAGTGTGCTCGGATACACTTCATAATACAAAAGTAGGAGAGTTCAGTGTCTGTGTAGAATAGAATAGCCTTGACTGAGCAGGTTAATTAAACTACACAGAGGTATTTCATTCTTTTTGAGTTACAGATGTATGCAAAACACACTTTTAGCAGCTTTTGTATTAAAATTCTTCACCACCAGAGGGCAGCGATGTATAAGCAACTTTTCTGACAGTCATTTGTAGGTATAATCGACACCACCGCTCAGCATGTCCTAGTGACAGTATTATTGTTGGACTGAACTGCATTTTTAATTTTTTCTGCATTTGGCAGAGTTTTCTGTTTCCCACACTTTTACAGGGAAAAAACCTACAGTATTTTTTCTTGGATGCATCTCCACCCCCCCCGAGAAAGGTGTAATGTTTTTTTTTTTGTCTACTCTTTCTTCACTAGCTCTGTGGGAAAGTGACAGTTCTATCTGCATATGCTGCTTGGGCTTGACCTTTATAGTACTGAAACCTTCTCATATGTTATGCCCTGTAGTAAATTGACTTGTACTGCGTGATTATGGCATTTATTAAAGCGCAGATTGACATTAATGTTATACTGTTATTGTTGTCATCCTCTCCCTCCCACGTCTCTAGGGCAGATGGGTCCAAACCATAGCTTCCTACTTTTGCTCTTTCCCTACATTTGATTTTGGCACCAGGAGACTTGCATAGGACAGTGATTCTGGTTAGATCTATGTCAGTGTGAAAAGGGGTAGATCCTTCAGCTCCAGCTCACTCATTCACCCCACTCTTTATGTCTGTTTCTTCAACATTGAAAAAAGTGGGTCCCAAGAGGCTAACATTAGTGACTACACCAATCCTAGAATAAATACACCTGGTATCACCACAGCTCTTCAAATTCACGATCTTTTATGAAAACAGTTGGTAATTCAATTCAATGGTGTGTAAGCGCTTTCGGGTTACTCCAAAAACCCTTCATCAGACATATTCAGTGACATTTCCTAGAATAAATACACCTGGTATCACCACAGCTCTTCAAATTCATGATCTTTTATGAAAACAGTTGGTAATTCAATTCAATGGTGTGTAAGCGCTTTCGGGTTACTGCAAAAACCCTTCATCAGTCATATTCAGTGACATTTCACATAATTTAAATATAGAAAAAGGCGCCAAAAAGTTCTTTAACTCAATTAATTTATAAAAAGAATTATAAAAAACTCTCCACTAGATGGTAGTATTTCATCAAAAATTCAATTCTTATACTGCATTTAATATAAATGAATGGCTTATCATATAACAAAACATACTTATAGAAATATATTTACTACATTCATAATACACATATAAAAAATATAAAAGTATAAATATAAAAATATATATATATCTACACCAATCCTGTTGGGGCCATTCACTATGTCCAATACCTCAGCTTTTGAGATCTCAATGCTGAAGATGGCTTTGGTTTCGAAGTGGCTTCGGGGTCGGTGCTTCTCTGTGCCAGACTTCCTTTGATCTTGGCATTGTTGGCACCAGCTTCTGCTTTAGTACCAGTTATGTTAATACCTCATGCAGTTTGGTGGTGGTTGAATTGGAGAGATTGAACCTCCTTGTCAAGATCTAACAGATCAGATGTACCACCTTCATCCGCTCCCCCTCCCCATATAACCATCAGTCTACTGCTTTTGGCACCAGTCATGGACATCTTTGACAAAGTGCATCAAAAAACCTCCGGAAACGATTCTTCTCCCCCCTCAGAAGGCTCCCAGGCTGAGATGCCAAGGAAGAGAAAGTGTAAGAGGATGCACTATTCAGAATTCAGATGTTGGTAATGAGGAGGGCCCCCCCACAGTACAGTCCAGACAATTCCAAATTTGGGAAGTTTCTAGAACTAATGAGATAGAAGGGTACTTGTCCCATACAACCCCTCACAAGTTTGATGGAGGCTTTTTGAATTTCCCCTTTTACTTTTTGGGTGGTTTCACTTGTTGGCCACATGATTGATCTGGTAGTAGAAAGGCCTTGGTGAGAACTCATAGTGGCTGAGACCAATCTAAGGAAGCCAGGCAAGATACCGCATCCACTTAATGACAGACAATATTGGGACAGGACTCCTCTTGCTGACTCCATGATTGTAACAGTGGCTGCCAAGAGAGCACCTTTGCATAAGAGCTTACCTGTCCATCCCTTAGATAGGGATTCCAGGGTGATGAATAGCATGGGGAAGTGAACCTAAGCTTTGGGTACTCTTGTCATCATAGCTTTAAATTGTCTGACTCAAATAATAAAGTTCCACCATGACCTAGCTAAGAAGACCTGATACACACTGAGATGACCGGTGACACCCGACACTAGTAGACAGCTACAGGTGATTTCTACCCACTTCATGTGCTTACTACTTAATGCATCTGAAGGAACAACCACAGATATGGGGATGGTCATTACCCAGAGAGTATGTGCTTGGCTCTGTCTGTGTGACTTGCAGAGAATTTCAAGGCATCCTTCATAAACACACATTTTGAGAGGTTACCTATTTTTGAACCCAGAGTGAAAGTGAAACTAGAAGGAAGTGAGCAAGAAGACAAGGCATTGTCTACTGTGAGTGTCAAGTTCAAAGCTCCCTAAAAAAATCTTTTTCAGGGAAGCAGAGAGGTGTTTCAACCAGTTTCTGGGCAGGAGCCCCTGTGGAGGTTATGGGGATCCTTCAGTGGATGCCCCTCTAAAAGCAGAGGAGCTTCGCAGAATCAAGGATTCCTCTGTCCCTTCCAAGGAAGGCAGCAGCAGAATTCCTGGGATCTTGTATGTTCATAGGTACTTGAGGTTATTGATCTGTGAGGATCCTTAATGCCTAGATCTTGTGTTTCAAGTATAAATAACCAAGGACCCCTGTATTTTAAGTGAATAACCCAGAGCTGGGCAGACAGTTGCATGTTACTCATATCCATAAGGGACAGAGGTACCAAATCGGGAGTGAACTTGAGCTTTTCTATCCATTTGTTCAGATAAACTTGAATTGAGTAAGAGACGTACTTTGCTTTATATGGAGAGGAAGACTATTGCAGAAAAGTAGTATTGTCTATGATAGATATGTATCCCTACAAAGTGTTTTATTTATGTTGTAGAAGAGATTAAGATCTCTCATGTGGGTATTTATGCCACCGTTGGACTTGTAGATGTGCTGTAGGTCTGAAAGGATGAGGTCAGTAAAGGCTTTGTAAACGAGGCAGAGATTGTCCCTCAGTAGCTTGCAATTTACCAAGAAGAGGGACAGGGCTTTAGTATGGTCATTGTAGCTTTTATGAACTGGACCCTTGATATTCTTGGTGAGAAAGCATTGTGGTGATTTAGATTATGTCAAATGTTTGGACAGTACTGAAGTGGGACATTGTACTCCATGACCGGCCTAATAAGTGCTGAATACAGTTTATTGATCACATTCCTTTACCCAGATGCCATAACCTTAATAAAAAGCTGCAAAATGAAAAAGGATTTTCTTACAATAATGAACACATGGTGATAAGCTGCAAAATGAAAAAGGATTTTCTTACAATAATGAACACGTGGTGATTGAAGGACAGCTCATTGTTCGTAAAGGTTCCCAGGTCTCTAACTACTGATTCAATTTTCATGGGTGTGTTTTCAATGTGATAGTTACAGGGGGTGTCCTAGGGGGTGTCATGCTTGCAGAAGGATACTATTATACACTTCTTGGTGGTTAGTTTTAGGCCATTCTTTTGATACCAACGGTTTGTTTGGGAAAGGCCCTGTTGGAGAATTTTGGTGTCTTCTGGCAAATGTATGATGGCACCAAGTTTACAATCCTCTGCCAGGCTTGGTCAGCAGCAAACCTTTAACATCAGCTTTGACCTCTGAGAAGTAAATGCCGAAGAGGAGTGGCCCGAGGACTGAACTTGGGAGTACACAGCTAGTGATGGGTGTTTTGAGGGAGGTAGTGCCTCCCACTGTTAGCCAGTATTATATCCAGTAAATTACGTACAGATTTATATTTAGTTGGATGAGTTTATTAACTAAACCAGAGTGTGGGATGGTTTTAAACACCTTTGTGAGATCTACATATGTGGTGTGTATTGCAATGGATGAGGGAAACAAATCATCATTATCCTTTTCAAAGAAATCAACCAGGTTAAATGGTCAAAATCTGCCCTTAAGAAAGCAAACTGGCTTGGGTCAAGAGTTTGTAGGTTCCTTATGTCCTTATTAATTCCATAATGATCCTTTCCATACCCTTACAGATGAGGCTGGTCAGATTTACATGTCTATAACTAGTCTGGTCCATTGATGCTCCACTTTTGTGCATGTGGATGACTGTTGCTGTCCTCCATTTGTCTGACAAGAACTTGTTTAGAAGCTGATATTGAATAACCTCTATAGGAGCCTGGATGGCTACTTTTACTTCCTATTTAGCTGTGGTTGATTTGACCAGGGTCCAGAATTCCCTGTTAAGTTCAGCAAGAGCATTTTTGGCACCTGAGCAATGACTTTTTTTCTTTTATTGTAAAACCTGTTTATATTTTGGTTCCTCATAGGCATTTATTTTTAAATTTGGCATTGTATTTACTGCTGAGGTGGACAGATGCATCCATGCAGCAAATTCATTTGCATAACATTTAGAGGTCATCTGGTTTTAAGTGGTTGTTGAATTTAGTGTGTTCATCGTTCAGTTTTAGTAAATTAACTTTAGCATAATTTTTGAATGTCGAGTCTTTGAAAGATGCTACTGGTTTCAGTCTCATGGTGAATGTGACTGATTTATGGTCCAACTTGACTAGGAAGGAAGTTAAAACTGGTAGGAAACAGAGCTAACCCATATTGGTGAGAACTAAATCCAGGATGTTTTGTTCCTAAACCGGGTGTGGACTGTGATTTGGCAAGTTTGTATGTATGAAGCCCAGAAATTTTTGGGCAATATGTTAGGAGATATACAAGTCTCCCAGTTGATGGAGGAATAGTTGAAGTCCCATAGAAGAATGGTGTTTGGCTGAATGCATAGGGAGCTCCATCCTAGTCAGGTCAGAGATGTTGACCAAGGGAGACGTAGAAGGGGTCCTATAATTGACTGTGATGTAATAAAGGGTTTTGTTAGGGGTAATTTTGACTTTGGGATTTGCAGATAGTTATCCTGTCTAACAAGATTAGAGGTGAAGTTCTGATCAGCTGCTTTTTACATCCATCTCAAATTGTGGGGGGGGGGGGGGGGGGTTCTTTGGATCCGATAGTGACTATACCAAGACTTCAGCTCCAAAGTTTCACTTCCTTTCCCATAATGCCCTCTGAGCCTACAACTCCTTAGATCAAGTGTGCCCCTATGTACATAAAGCCATAGTAGAATAGGGAAAATGGGCCCCTTATGATAGAAAAATTATGAAAACAGACCATAGTGTCCCAACAGATCTTTGGGCTGGTCCACAAGGCCTCTTAAGAGATTTATACTAATCTGATGGTTTGAAAGGGGGAGCAGTGAGACTGATAGTCGAGACAGACTGAAGAAGGCAATACAGAACTAGTGTTATGGTTTTTACAAATATAGAGACCAATGTTGTTAGTGTATTCATCTAGTGTGGTGGGCCTGAATGCATAGTAAGTTTTGAAACCTTGCAATGATGGGA
Source organism: Protopterus annectens (assembly GCF_019279795.1). Classification (NCBI taxonomy): domain Eukaryota; kingdom Metazoa; phylum Chordata; order Ceratodontiformes; family Protopteridae; genus Protopterus; species Protopterus annectens. Next base: position 888,014,870 of record NC_056748.1, on the reverse strand, counting down.
TGCTCTCAATGGCCTTGATCCAGTTCCCCATGACAGTGCACATATTGATGCATTCTATTGTAGGGAGTGGATTTTTTTGTTAAGGCTCCTAGCATTGAGTATCAGTATCTTTGTTATCACAATTTTGTTTTATGTTGGAAACTTTTGAAGACTGAAATTACCTAAAAAAGGCACTGTGGGGTAGACATGGTCTTGGTCAGTATATGAAAGCATTGGAGCAGGTCATCCCTGGCAAAGCAGTTAGGACTGTGTACAGTCTCCTCCCAGGCGTATAGGTTTGTAGACTCGTAGTAGGAAAGTGACTACTAGGACCCTTATAACCTAGTCAGGCCACCCAAAGGTGACCAACACATAAGGGATGATTCTCTGCCTGCCGCTGTCCATCAGACACATAGGTGCCACATCAGAGCTGAATTTGTGATTGCCAGTGCATTGGTCTACGTTGTGCTTACACTAGGGAAAGGGAGGAACTCTGCTTCACATGCACGGGGAGCCTGTTCCAGAGAATGGGAATTCTCTGAGAAACATATCTGTCTCTCCAACATGTCCTATTTGTTTTGCAAGCAAAGTGTAGATTTTTTAATAAAGTAGTTCTGATGCTGTTTGTTTCGTGGAAGTACAAAAGGGTCATCAAACCAGTGTCCAGGGATGCCTTGTATTCCAGGCAAAGATCACCTCTCAGAAGTCTGTATGATACTGAGTAAAGAGACTGGGCTTTCAGGCGATCAGCAAATTGAGTTTGCTCCCTGAATTGTTTTTGTAAGGAACCTTTGTGGAGGAAGCGTCAGTTATGATGACTGGATCCTCGCCATACATTTTCCATTTATCATTCATCTTTCTTTGGCCATGACCACAACACAAATGCACCTGTCCTAGGGAGGATGATTTATTGTGCAGGACAGAGACAGCCCATGGGGGCAAGGTTTTCCTAGGAGGCCAGTCTACGCATCAACATACTAGAAATAAGTGCAGTTCTAGCAATGCAGGCATTCCTAGACTGACTTTCCAATGGTATAATATCAGTAAACACAGACATTATGACTGCGGTATGGTATATCAACAAGCGAGGGGTCACCAGGTCATGTCTGTGTTGTGAAGTAATTTGTGTGTGGTAATGGAAGACCTCCATATAGCACTTTCTGATAGCAGTGCACATACCCAGCCAGGTCAGCTGCCTAGTGGACATTCTCAGCAGTGGTATTCTGATGCACCATGAGAAGTCCATCAATCCTAATTTAGAACAGGATCTCTTCTGTCACTGGGGAAACCTATTTGCATCTTCAACCAGCACCAAATGTAGTAATTCCTTTTCACTTATCCCTTCACATAGGCACTCCCTGAGGGGTGCTGTTTTCCACCAGTGGCTATCTGGTCTTTATTCTCCTCCCCCATTTCCAACTCGTGATGAAATTCATTCAGATAGCAAAGTTGTGCAGAGTAATAGTCTTCCTGGTAGTCCCATTCTGACCTTGATAACTGTGGGTTCCCATGCTATGGTCTGTCCTCAAGTACAAGTATGGTCTGTCCTTCTGTCCTCTGTTTCTTGATCCCCTTCCAAATCTTTCCCATCCATCCAGCAGGTCTTGTCGAGAAATTGCATTCTTTTGACTAACTGCATAGTTTTTTCAGTTCCATTAATGCCCAGGGGCCCAGATCTCCCCACGAGGGTGGTTCAGATCTGTATGTAAGCTGTATAAGAGGGAATGGAATAAACTTTCCATAGGGCTACTCAGACATACCTAACCCCTTGTGTGCCCCAGTTGATCCTCTTCTTTCTTTCACTTTTTGATTGTAGATGCAGCTTTTCAACCATAAAAGTTCATTTGGCGGCTCTCTCTGATTTTCATAAAGGAGTTCATTTTCAATCACTATCCTCCCAAAGGATTTGCAGTGCATTTTTAAAAGCACATTCTTACCCCAGACTCCTATTAAGGACCCCAAATCACTTTGGCATCTCAATTTTACTTTAGTAAAATTAACCCAGTGTCCCTTTGAGCCAGCCCATTCATCAGGCCTCAGATTTTTATCCTGGAAAACTATTGTCCTTGTGGCTATTTTGTCATTCAGAAGGATTTAAGCACTCCAAGACTTACCTTGCAAAGCCTCCCTACTCAGACTTCCATAAAGATAGGTTTCCTTGCTGAGAAATGCATCCTTTCTTCTTAAGATGGCCCTAGAGTGTACTCTAAACCAAATGCTCCATTTGCAGGTGTTATTTCCTGTGCTATTTTAACAGAGGGAGAAGAGCTGTATTGTTTTGATATGCATAGACAACTGAGATTCAGTCTATAACATAAAAAACAAATTGGACATCACTGTCGGTTATTTGTTGCCTTTTTCAAATCTAGGCTGGGGCAAAAAGCACCTTTTTCAAATGGCTTTTTAAATGAATCTCGTACATTTATGCTCCATCCAACAAATGTCTCCCATGTAAACTAAGTACTCATTCAGATAGGGTGTTTGCTAGTTCCTCAGCCTTTTTTAAAAAAATGTCAGTTGATAATGCTTGTGCAGTAGCCATACTTTCTGCAAGCATTACAAGCTGGACAGGATGTCTAGGTCAAGGCCTTCCTTCTGGGCCACCATACTCTGTGGTATTCTTTCATAATGTCACTTAATATATTGGCTGGGGACTCTATCCCATCTAGTGAAGTAGACAGACTGGATAATGCTGGAGCTTGATTACCCATGTCCATGTACTTTACCAGTCTCCCTCCATCGTATTACCTATTATCTCATGAATAACCTCAATGACTCATGGGGCCATCTTTCTTTTCCTTTCTACATAACTCCTTTTCTTAAGGAAGGTCAGGAGGTTAAACTTGATCTGAGCTATCAGGGAGCAGTGGAGCATTGTGCAGGGAGCAGTGGAGCATTGTGGGAGGTACAGGAAGAGACTGAGCTGTGAGGAACACTGTTTGCCTTGTTTGTGCCTGGTGGTGAGCCATTCCCATCCAGTGAAGTGGATGGACATAGATAATCTAAGCTCCAGCTTAACGGTCAGTACATAATTATAATATATGCAGTGTCCAGAACTGTGGCCCATTATTCCTGCCTTCTCAGCATGGTTCAAGTTGTACTTTATTCATAACGAGATACAAATGAATTTCATTGGTGGCTGCTTTAGGGGCATAATGCTCTATGGTGAGACCCTTCAGAAGATAACAGAGGGTCCTCAAAAGAGGCTAAATCTGTTCTACTGCTGTAGGTATTCTTGATGACTTTGTAGTTCTTTAGGAGAAAGAAAATACATAAGTGCTAGCGAAGACCAGCAGAAAAAAACTGTAGCGCTTGCCCTCCCCAGTCCTCCTCTAACATTTCCCAAGAGGGCTTTAGATGATTTGGCCTCTCAGTAGTCCCGACTATCCTCCCAATCCCATTCTGGAAGTAAGATGGATTTGTACTATCTTGGATGGATTAATGTTATTTTGTTGAGTGTTTTAAATATCGGATGACAAAAACACTGACATTCAAAATGTCAAGGGAAAAACAGCCAAAACCGCCTTTTTTGTTTGCTTGCAGGGGTTGTAGTGGACACAGCCCCCATATCCCTTGCTAATTATATATACTAACTCAGATTGCACTGCTGCAGGGAAATGGACAATTCCCTGATCTTTGCTGTACCAAGATCACATAATGTAGGCTTCCCGTTTTTTCCTACACATCAGCATTTCTGACGTTAACGTTTTGGTCACAATATTGTGTCTCTCTGTATTTGCAATTGTCAAGATATTGCCATGTGACCATCTTGTATAGCCATCCTGGTCCTTATTGTATGGGAAAGGAAACATATTCAGGAGTTGCTGGGACAGCCCCCCCAGCCTGTACCTCTCTGGTGTACCGGTCACTGTGTATAGTGCTGCTTTGAGCAGTCTTAACACTGTTTGTCAGGGTTCTGTTCCATAGGACGAATATGAAAATATTTTTTTTCCTTTTTCTTGGTTCCAAGAAGGTGGTGAAAGGGGTGCATCAGCACTCTTATTTATGTGAAATTTCCCACCAGGCCTTGATAATTGCTCTTTCAGGCCTGTAGGATTGCATCCATACACATGATGGATGCCTGTCGTATAGTGTAATTTGAGAGCTGTTTGGGATGATCTAGTGCTTGGGCAACCTTTTATTTACAGGCTGCTTCTGTTTTGCCTGTCCTCCGTGTGTTGTTTCCTTATTTTTAGTTATTTTTTGCTGAAGTGTATAAATATTATAGTGCAGATGCTTCCAACAGCAAAGACTCCTCAAGTTTCTGTACTTGAGTAAATGTTTTATGGTGGCTTCACCCTGTATTCTTTATGTGGTGCTAGCCTGGGGCTTGCCTTGGTTGGAGTTACTTAAGGTCATCATTTATTGGGAGCCATTTTCCCCGCTTTGATGCAGTGCAGTTTTAACATCTCCATGGCTTACCTTCTTGTGCACTTTGAGATGATTTGCTGCCACTGACTGTAAACATCAAACTGTCCTAGTTAACTTTCTCATTTCATACCATTGTCATACTTGGTAGAATGGAAAGTCATGATCCCCAGCACAATGGGAGGCTTTATTCCTTCCTGTCTAACATTATCTGTGATCAGGCTTGTTTGTGGAAGGTTAGAGACCACATTTTGTCTATAACTTAATTCAGGAAAATTGGAGCTCCCTGAGAAATTGTCCCCATTAGCATTCTCGAGCTGAGGGCATTGTTTTTAGTCCTTAAAGATTGAATGGCCCATACAGAAGCCAAATATTCCAATTAAAAGTATACAGTCAGACACTGGGCACCTGAGGAACCAGGATAGGGCTCTGTCCTTTCGCATCTACAGTGAAAGAATGCATATGTGGGCATGACCCTTCAACTTTTGTACTTTCTTGGTGGTAACCTGTATTCTAACAATCAGATATATGTGTAGACAGACACCTTAGGCTACAGTCTGTGCCCTCTTCTGAGGCTTTGTTGTTATTGGATTGTGTCTTGAGACACTTTCTGAAGAGAGGATACTGCCAAAGTCGGTCTATTTTCTGTTAGAGAATGCATTTTTGCCCAGATTCTGCTCCCTCAAACATGGCAGGAGAAGAGTAGGTAGCAAATGCATTCTCACCCAAATGGGTGTTCTTATTTGCAATCCCCATTGCTTTGCTTTTCTTGTCTTTTTTCACTTGTTCAGGATGTTTCACATGGTAAGGCCAAGGCTCTTCCTGATCACTCTTGGGTAATGTAAGAAAGCATCTTGGTCCCTCTAAGACAACTGTAGTCAGAGTGCTAGGACCCTGGTGTTGTAGCAAAATGACTTCCACTAAGCACCTCAGACCTTAGCTTTTGCAGGAATCCTAGGTTTCCCCAAGGAAATCTTTTCTGGCAAGGCTAGTTACTTAACCAGATGGAAAACGTACTTCATCTATTCCTAGAGGTATCATTTTCCTCTTGTCTGTTCATTTTCAAGGTTTTCTTGTTCCCCAGCTCAGTGGCACAGCAAGCCCTGACTGTGACCAAACTGTCTGGTGTTCGAATAGCAGCTCAGGGTCTGGAGTAGCCGGGTAAGAAGGTGGGGTGAAGTGGCATATATCAGCTCCTCCATCCTGGGAGGAGGACAAGGGAGATGCATATGCTTGATACAGCTCTGTAATTGATCCCTTATGGAGACTGGTGATACTTTTGATGTGTTGTCTGCATAGGGAGTAGGGTTATGGCTGAGTCGCATATGGAGGTGTGGACAGTACTCCATGATGTTCTTTGCATGCTTTCTCTTTGAACAGTATGTGTTCTCAGGGTGGGTGGTTATTCACCCCCTTTTGCAGCCATATGTTGCTTCCCCAGGATTCTGTGATCTCCTCACTGGCCTTGAATGTTGTCCAATATGCTGTGTGTGTGTGTGTGTGTGTGTGTGGGGGGGGGGTAGTTGGGTTCAACTGCCCCAGTGAATGAGGAGAGGCACTGGGAGAAGCTGCTGGTCACCAGTGGGGGATCCAAACGTCACTCCAAAAATAAAATCTTCAAGCTTATCTTGGTATGTGTGCAACTTACCCCTACTGAGTGCTTACTCCTGCATAGTCATTTGTTCCTTAAGTATGGGATCTTTAGATTTAAATTAACTTCCATGAGAGGTGGCACAATGACTAATAAACTTACATTTTCAATCTACTACTTGGAGCCCTCTGTAATATTTGCTGTTGTGTTTTGTTCACATATCTGTTTAGTCTTTGTGGGCCAAACAACTTATTTACTGACGTGTTAGATGTTATTCTCCACTAAGATGCATAGAAAGCATTGGGATCTGTCAAGACGTGCAAATTCATTTTGCACATGAAGCCACTCTACAAGGTGCCAGGATTATGCTTATTGTACTGATGGAGTATAGCAGCTATAGCCCCCTCCTTAGCCCCCGCCTTGTTGCAACATGACTTAACAAAGATGGATACTTTTTGGTTGACAGAATAGTCGGGCTTGCTTGTGGTCTAGTCAACAACTTTTGCCGTTATGTAACTCAACCCAAAAGTACAGTGACCCATTGTGAAATGCAGAGTGGTATACATGTAACTGTAAGTACCGCACCAACCAGTCTTTAAGTAAAATCAAGACAAAAAAAATGACAGGAATATTGTAAGGTGTAATATGTTCTATATTTCCAGATTGTTGGAATAAAAAAAAAAACAGAGATCCAAGTTCACAATATATCACTGAGCATTTGTTGTCACTGTCTTGGCTGTTGAAAATCTACAATAAGGCATGCAAAGGTCGTTAGCTTTGTATACTTTATAGGGCAAAATTAAAACCTTGTTAACATTGTATTTGATCCTGGCTTAGTGGCATAGAGAGATAAAGCCCTGACTGAGACTCAGATAGACGTTTGGGCATTAGGTGAACTGAATGCTGTAAGGTGGGAATAAATGTTTAATGCAGTCTCCCCTATCCTGGAGTGAGAGGGATGTTCTGGGCTGCTGCACTTGTTGTCAGCAAGTGAAGAGTTATGAGCACTGAAAACACAGCAAGACACCAAGGCTGTGGACTTGGTGCTTGCATGCTAGTGATGGTAGCCTTGTTGAAAATGTTGATGGGACACCCACATACAAGAGGTGGGAATAGTAGACCCCACTAGTGATATGAGGTCCCATGTCAGGGGTGGGAATAGTAGACCCCCAAGTGATGTGAGGTCCCATATCAGCCACCAGGAATAGAATTAGAGCTTAATAAAATAAAATGCCCTCATAGCCTGCTTCTGGGTGGAGAAGAAAATCAGACAAGTGACAGACTTCTTCTGGCTGTCAGTTGCCCTCGTACTGGGAATTCCATGCCCTAGATGAACAAATGTGATCAGAACTGATAGGAATGTGGTGTGTGATTGGCAGGCAATGAGGCAAGTAGCAAATAGGAGAAAGCTGTTTATCTGTCCAGGTTTTATGTAAAGCAAACATGCATACATCTGCATATGACTACTTTTAGACTTATGGCTGCATCAATTGTATTGTGAATGTCTTAGGATGCATGTACCATATTTGTTGTAAAAATTAAGTATTTATTTAATGATTTTTATTTTTATGGTTACATCTGTATGCACTAGTATAAATGTAGTTACAGCATTTGGTACAACTGCAGTGAGACCTGATAAATAGGGGAATTCAGTAAGTTGTCTGATACATGGGTATGTATTGGAGTAAAACTGGACACCAAGCTGCCATAGTGGGTATATTTGCTGCTTTTTAGTTGCAGTATCCCTGATTGACACTTGGCTTCCTGACACTTTTTTTCTATGTAGTTTGCATGATGTCATGCTTCACTGTTGCAGCAGTGAGTTTTGCAATGTCCTACCTTGGAAGCCTGTGAATACTGCTGCAGTGAAGACAATGGAACATCTTCATTTATGGTAAGTAGATACATAACTAATTTCCATCCACATGATTGTGGCTCTGAAAATGGCTATTGTGGTAAGTTGTACCTAGTGTTTGAATTGTGGTGCTTTAGTTTCTGAATCTACACTATAAAAAGGATATTTAGGTTTACTTGTCCTAACTGTATTTACAAAGTAAAATTAGTAACTCAAGACTGATAACAGTTCAGAATATCTGAATTATCCATAAACTTACTGATTGTGTTATATTTATGTAACCCTCTCTACTACTTTGTATGCATCTTTGGAATTCTCCTTTTGTCTGTTTTCTCCAAGTTCTTTTGTTGATCTAGGTTTGCTTATTCTTCACTATAAAAATGTAAATGTTCAGCACTGACATAATGCTTTATTCTTCCTTTTTTATTCAGGTGACAAAAAGGCTAGCCAGCAAACCTCATGATGCTTTGGAAGGAGTCGTGCTAAGTGTAAGTGTAGTTGTTTACTGAGATTAGGTACAAGAAAATGCAAGAATGCGTGCAATATCTAGATCTATTTCATTATCTGGATCTATTTCATTACACCAGCAACAACTTGCCTGTGCTCTGTTATCCTGCCGCCTCTTATGACAGATGCCAGATATTTAAAAAAACTTTTTTAAGTAAATGTATTAATCAGGTATATAAAGTGTATGTGTGTATGCATCTGTTCATGTGTGTATATGTATCTGTATTTGTTTGTGTGTTTGTATTTCAGATAGAGGTGCAGGTGGTTTCATTGCAGATTTGGTTCATCAACATGGGAATATGGTGTACCTTTCAACAAAATCCCATTTCCTCAAATGTTTGTCAGGTATGATGTACTCTCCTTCATTCACTCTCATGATAGGGTCTCTGATCTGAACTTCAGATCTGGCTTTCTCACTTTCCAAAGACGTGGATCCGATTCTGAAGTTCCTCCCTCATACCAACAATACCCTGCATCCACCCAACTGCCTCAGATCTCGTTTGCCATTCAGAGAGCTCAGACACGGATTCTATCCCCTCAAGCTTTCGTTAGTTTATTGGGTTTTGTAAGTGTCTTTGGCAGTTACCTTCCTCCCTCTGTTTCTAGTGTGTCTGTGCACTATTCTAACTTTCTTATTCTTTAAAAAAAAAAAAAGTTTTGCTTAGTTCTATTTTCACAAGTTAACTTTATAGTTAGAGTTAATCTTAGTGGAGTTAAAATTAAAGTTAATCTCCTTATCCTTCTTCTTTCTGGGACTTTTGGATCTTCTTTTATTTTTGGCGGGCCCTCTCTTATGGCTGACATACAGGGTTCCCAGCTTTAAACACTGCACGTCTTGTGGGCATAAGATCCCCAATCAGGCGTGCATATATTGCCTGGGAGCAGACCATCTTAATGCTTGACTCTTCAGTCTGTTCGGTTGTCATCCCTCGGGCTTTAGCCAACAGATGCAAAAAACTTATCGTAAGGGACCGTATTCCTTCCTTGGCTGAGGCTCAGACCCCTTCCCAGGCTTCTTCCTCCTCAGCTTCTGTTAAGGAGGTGAAAAAGAGGTCCCTGCCTGCTTCACCAAGGGATGCTCCTGATTCTAAGAAGCCAAGGAAATCGTCTGAGTCCTCTTCAGATCCACCTAAGTCTGCTTCCCTCTCGGATCCTAAAGCTTCGTCAGATCCGGGGGGAGATTATCATTATCACTCCAACTTCATCTTCTGCTTCAAACTTGGACCCTACTGCTATGGATCTGAGGGCCTCAACGAAGTCATCGGCTGTGTCCTCTAGGTCCAAACACTCAAACCACCATCGTCTGCTTCATCCAGGTTCTCCAGAAGCTTGTCCAAGGTAGACGTGGACAGGTTGATGAGGAGGTGTCTTAAGGCCCAGATTCAGATGGGGGTAGTTTTGGCTCCATCCCCTATCAGATCCATGAGCTACCTAGTAACCCCATCAGGACTCATTTTCTGATCCGTTCCCCCTAGTTGGACTTGGCGCAGAGGAACTTTCCTTCCTCAATGCAGAGTATGTCCTTGAATAGCTCTATTCTGGCCTTGTCGGAGCAGAGCGAGTCTCGCAGCTGTGGCCTTCAGTGTCAGGTCTGGGGAACTGGGATCAGTTCCATCTTTCTTGGAGCCATCCCTTCCCTTGGGGGTTCACACTCGATAGCTCGGGTCTGATCCTGTCTGTAGGCCATGGATCCGGTGCAAGTCCTGTCCTTTTACCTTCAGTAGCTTCGGTTCTGGGGGATATGGGCAGGGCTTCACCTGGTCCTTTCCACTTTCAGGTAGTGGAGAGTTCCTTAATCCACCCCTGTGCCTACATCAGATCCAGGCCTTCCTCTCTCTCATCATTCCAGGAGTCTTTCCATCCTAAGCAGCTTCCAAGACTTCCCTGCTCAGGAGGGATCCCCCTCTTATGATACCTCCCCCCAGCATACCCCACTGAGGAGATTCCTCGGAAGAGGACATGTCAAAGGAGGCATGTGGACCCCCACTCCGGAGTCCTTAACCGAAGATATTGACTTTGATGAGGGGGAAGGATCCCTCAATCCCCACCTGAGGATGTCGCCTTTGGATACATTGTGGAAATTCTGAAGCAGAAAGGTAGGTGGTCTGCTCAACCTCTTTCCTCTGAAGAGTCATTTCTCTTGGAGGCATTCAGGATGGGCCTGTTTATGTCCTGGGTGACCCCCCCCCCCCGGCAGATGCCATAGTGGATTTAATATGTCGCCGTGCATGGAAGGAACCGGACTCCATTGAGCCTATACCCACGCGGCCTAATAGGTTTTTAGAGCCTGCTACGGACAGGAAACACTGGAGTAAGGATCCTGTGGTCGATGCTATCATGGTGGCTGTGGCTACTAAGAAAGAGCGGGCAGAGGAGACTGCCAATGTCCATCTGCCGAGCAAGAAGTCCAGAGTGCTGGACAGAATTGGGAAGTGCATTTACACCTTGGCAACCTTTGCACTGAGGTCGTTAATTATCTAGCCCATTTTACTCTGTGCAAAGAACTGACAGTTTCTGTCCATGCCTGTGGTGGAGTTTAAGAAAGTTTCTCCTAAGCAGGCCACTCTTTCATCCATTGCCAATTCTTTAATGAGGTTAATCTCCCATGCCACAGAGGGCACCTTGCGAGCAGCTGTTTCAGGACTTTCCCTCAGGAAGCATGCCTGGATGAGGCTATATGATTTTGCAGAGCCCTTTAAGGCGTTGTTTGTCAGTGCCTCCAACGATGGCACCTTCCTTTTGCGCCTTCAGTTAGAGACACCCTCACCTGTAGTGAAAAGGATGGGGAAGGCCCTTTCTGCTGTTGGAATTAAGTTTTCTACACCCCCCCCGCGGAGGTCCTTTTCCAGAATCCAGCGTGAGGACAAGAAAATGTGGTTACGCAAGTCCCAAGGGCCTTTCCAGGAGCCATGCGGAGAATGCTTCTCTAGAGGTGGAAGAGGAGGGTTAATGGTAGATGCCGCCCTAGAGGCAGAAGGGTGCTGCAGAACCAGGGCTTTCGGGCACCCCCATCTGGATAAGCCTTGCCAGTACTCTTGAGGCACTACCCTGCTGTCCGTCTCTGGAGGCAGTTGGGAGAAGAATAGCTTTGCACCCGGAAACCAGGATAAAAGTGACTCAAAACCATTGGGTGCCAAGCGTGATATCCAGAGACTATATTCCCTCTTCCCTTCCTCATCTGAATTCAAGAAGCCTCATGGATGTGTCACCCGGTCAGTGGACCAGGCAGCACAGGAATTTTAACAACTGCTGTAAAAAAGTGTCATCCAATTTTTTTTGGTGCCGAAAAAGACAGGGGACCTAAGACCCATTCTGGATCTCAGCAAGTTAAACAAATATGTAAAGAAAGTGAGTTTCTGAATGGTTACGGTTCAGTCCATTCTGCTGCTGTTGCACAAGGATGACTGGATATGCTCTATAGATCTCAAAGACGCGTACTATCACATCAAAATAGACAGATGCTCCAGGAGATTTCTGTGCTTCCGGCTGGGAGCCAGTCATTACACATTCAGAGCACTGCTCTTTGGGCATACCCCCCCCAGGTGTTCACCAAATGCATGGCAGTGGTAGCCACTCACTTGAGGCTCAAAGGATTCTAAGTGTTTCCATATTTAGACAGTTGGCTCCTAATCGCTGCCATGAAACATCAACTGATTCAAGTCAGGGACTCCTTACTCCAGTTCAGAACCTAGCTTTCGTAGGTACGCAGCTCAGTAACAGACATCAGATAACTTCTCTTCATCTACACCATATAACCATTCTGAGAAATCAAGTCCAGCAGTTATTAGCAACTCAAGCCCTTCGCTCATTTGATCTTTCAGGTCCTGGAGTCTGTGTTTGCAGCCATCCTGTTAGTTCCCCTAGCCAAGTTCTTCATGCAGATTCTACAGTGGACACTAGTCAATGGTCCATTCTGTCTCCACCCTTGTCCCTTTGCATCAAATTGATTCCCGTCTGCAAATGTTATGTCAGTTGGTGGATTCATTCCAACAATGTTATCATCGGCAGACACTTCCTCCAATAGCCATCGTGACCGCTGATGTTTCCCAGTTCAGGTGTGGGGGGGGGGGGCATTATAATGGAAAGATGGTCCAAGCACATGGCCGATTCCCAAGACCAGTTTGCATATCAGTGTCCTAGAGATGAGAGCTGCCCTAATGTTGCAAGCCTTTCAGGACGTTCTCCCTCTTGGGACTATTGCAGTGCACCCACTGACAACCTGTCTATTGTATGGTACATCAATAAGCAAGGAGGAACCCGTTCTTACCCCCTATGCAGGAAGGTCATGGGGGTGTGGGAGTGGGCGATCTCTTCAGACCGATTTCTAATTGCAACGCACATTCTGGGGAAAACCAACGATCTGGCCGACAGACTCAGCAGGTAATTTCTGATTCCACACGAGTGGTCCCTCAACCAATCAGTAGCGAACATGATCTTCAGCAGTTGGAGTCAACCTTGCTGTGCGATCTCTTTGCCTCTTCCCCTCAAAAATAAATGCAGCAAGTTTTTCACTCTGATCCCCCCTCCAGTGGAGTCCCTGAGAGATGCTGTAGTCCGCAATTGGCCCCCGGGTCTCCTGTATGCTTACGCTCTTCTCCCACTCGGCTCCAAATTTCTTCAAAAGGCAAGCAGATTGAAGAGTTCGGTCATCCTTATTGCCCCCTTCTGGCCTCACCAAGTGGGATTCCCCTTCCTATGGTCTCGCCTAAAGTATCCTGCCTGGATACTGGAACCCACTCAGGACCTCCTCTCTCACCCATCAGCAATTTGACACCCAAATCTTCAAACCCTGAAACTGACCGCTTGGTTTCTTCAATTCCAAACTTGATTAGACAGTCCAGGCTTCAGTCCCTGGTCCGAAAGATTCTTCTAGCATCACAAAATGCTTCCACTAAGAGGGTTTACAGTAGCAAGTGGAAGAGATTTGTTGTTTAGGCTGTCAACAGGAACATTGATCCATTCTCAGCACTTGTGTTGGACGTGTTACTGTTTCTCTCTACCCTTTTCAATAAGGGTGCTAACTTTTCCACTATTAAGCAACAGTTAGCTGCCATTTCTAATTTTCACACGGCTAGTCAGACACTTTCTTTGTTCACATTCAGATTACGTAAGTCCTTCATGAAGGACATTTTCTTATTGAGGCCTCCCATTAGGGATTCTTCTCCTCTTTGGGACCTTTTGTTGGTGTTGCAGGCAGTGACGCAGGACCCCTTTGAACCTGCAGCTACTTGCGATATGAAGTTTCTATCCTGGATAACAGCTCTCTTGGTGGTCATTACTTCCGCTAAGAGGATTTTGGAGCTTCAAGCTCTGTCTTCTAAACCTCTTTACATTTCATTCCACAAGGATAGTTTCCTTGTGCACTAATTCATCCTTTGGACTGACTGACTGATATTACTTTCTGTAGCCATTTTAGGCCTATTCAACTTCCAGTGGTCAACTTCCAGTGTTCTTTCCCAACTTTTCAAACAAAGGAGAATGTGCTCTTCATCTTATTAGATGTTTATATACAGCTCCATTTCTGTTTACACAGGACTGAGCCATACAGAAAGTCTGAGCAGCTTTTTATAGCCTTTTCTTCGAATAGACTTGGTCAAGTAGTATTGAAAGTTACCCTAACAAAATGGATCTCCGATTGCATCTCCTTCATTTATTCTTCCAGAGGGTTGAAGTTACCTAAACCCCCTAGGGCACATTCTACCAGGGCTATGGCTACGTCTTCAGCTTTCTATGCCAGAACCTCTATTGATGATGTGTGCGGCAGCTACATGGTCCAATAACTACACCTTTGTGTCACATTACAGATTGGATGTTATTTCCATGAGCAGGGCTTCCTTTTTCTCGGTGGTGCTCTGGCATGTCCTTCCATGATGGCCACCCAAGGTTCTCATATCTGGGGACTCTGACCCTATCGTGAGGGTGAATGAAGGAGACAACATCAGATTAAAAAGTTATGTCTTACCATAACATGGCATCTGATATTGTTAATCCTCGTTCATTCCTTACGCATGGATATCGGTTCCGACCTTGGAACTGAGCCGGCCATTTTCCAAGCTCGTGTCAGCTTCAAACTCTCGAGCTAAACTCTTACCCACAATTCCCCTCTCCCTGTTACCTCAGATTTCATTTGCCATGTTGCCATCCGGTCGTGTCAAGCTACTTCTCTTGAGCTAAGTACAGTCATTTGTTGTTTAATAGCTTTTTAGATTACTTTTCTGTCAGAAAAGTTCATATTTCATTGTATCTTACCCTATCGCATCTAGCGTACATAATTTTTTCAGGTTTTTCTGCTTCTTTCTTTACCACGAGGTATTCTGTCTTTACCATCGTTGGTAATCCCTTTCCTTTTTTCTCTCATACCTTCGGGTACTCTCTTGTACCATTGCTGGTACCTTTTCTATTAATTAATTTGCTGTCATGGCAGATAAGAAAGGTAGTTTGGGGTTTAAGCGGTTTTCTGATTGTGGACACAAACTACCTACTTCTGATGCACACTCTTTGTGTGTTTATTGTTTGGGAGCTTCCCATTTGTCTGTTGACCCACCGTGTACTGTTTGTGAGAACTTTTCTAATAGAACCTTGTTGTAAAGGAAAAACAAGCTGTTACTGAAGGGACTTCTGAAATCTCCCTTTTCAGATGCTATTTCTGGGTTTGAGGCCTCAACCCCTCCTAGAGCCCATAAGAAAATCTTAAATGTTCCTACTAAGGCTAAATCTTTGCCTTCGTCCCCGGCTGGGGACTCCCGCCAACCAAAACCTAAAAAGGCTAAAGTTTCTGCTCCGGAGCTCACTCAGTCAGCCCCAGTGCTTTTGGTGTGTAGACCTTCAGCACGGAGGCCTTCAGCTCCATTAGTGATTTCGGCTCCATCTTCTCCTGCAGCCTTTTATATATCGGCACCGAGGGACTCCTCGGTTCAGACTATTACCACTGTATCGGCACCGACTGTTCAGTCAGCGCAGACCTTGACCGCATCGGCTCCGAGATCTTCCTCGGAACCGACGTCTTTATTGTTGACTCCAGTTTTGTCGGTTCCAGCTTCGACACCGACAACCACTTCAGCACCGATCCTTGTGTTGGTGCAGACCACGACCTTGGCACCGATGACTTCTTCGGTGCAGACAACAGTAGTCCAGTCTCTCTTGGCACCGTTGTCCTTGGTGCGGACAGATGAGATGGGCACAGAGTCTGCTCTTCTGTGGACAGGCCTGTTTCTCCCTTAGTCTCCATGAGGTCCACTAAAGCCTTTCCGAACATGATGTGTTGTGTCTTGTGGACCAGGTACTCTTGGCCAGAGGTATCTCATCCCTCAGGAACTATCCTTCCTTGGGAGGTGATCACCCATCTCCAAAGACCCCTTCTTATTCTCCTCCTTCATTGCCTTTGAAGTCCATGGATATAGCACAGTCTTCCCCTTCTGCAGTCCCCTTTATGGATCTCAGTAAGGAACTGCAGTTGCCCTCGTGGCAGGAAAGTTTTGCTACGACCCATGATGTCAGTTGTGACACGCATAGTTTGCTGCTCCACAGCCATCCAGGGACTCCGGGTCAGCAGGCTGAGCCACGTAGGGGAGGGGTGACCCCTGTCCTAGACATGCACTCCTCTTCAGGTGGACCAGCCTTCCAACTGATGGAGAAGGCTTTCGCTGCTGCTGGCGATACCGGACTGTCTATACCTCCGCCCCCCTCTGGTACACTGGTTTCACAAGTCGCACCTAGCAGACACTGGGTGCAAGGGCCGCAAGACATATTCCCTCAGGAATCCCCTTTTCTGCTGTCTTCTCCAGCTTCTCCCGCTCAGGAGGGCCACCGGAAAAGTTCGTGTAAGAGGAAGCACATGGACTCCACAGAGGAGTCCCTCACCGAAAACACAAATTTCGATGAGGGGGAAGGATTCCCTCAGTCACCCTCTGAGGTATCCTTTGGTGATATTCTCGAAATCCTGAAACAGAGAGGTGACCGTCAGTCCTCCAAATTGACCTCTAAGGAATCTGTGTTCCTGCAGGCCTTTCATGCCTGGCCCCCTACCTCCTGGGTTACTCCGCCTGCCGATGAACTTGTCTGGCTCGTCATGCAGTGTGCTTGGAAGGCTCCTGATACCGTTGAAGCTATTTCCCAGAGGCCAAATAAGATTTTGTCCCCTCCTGCTTCAGATCCTCATTGATCCAAAGGTCTTCCTGTGGATGCTTTGGTGGTGGCGGCCGCAACAAAAAAGGATCTGGCAGAAGAAGAAAGCCAGACTGTCCATCTGCTGAACCAAGACTCCCGGGCCCTGGACAGGATAGGGAAGCACACCTTTGCTTCAGCGACCTTTGCTATCAGGTCCCTGAATTATATGGCACATTTTACCAGGCTTCAAAGGGATCTGATTTCCGAGCTCTCTGAAACCTTGGCTGGTGCCGTGTCTGATGAGGTCTGTGACAAAGTGGCCTCTCAGCTGGCCACCATTGAATCTATATCTAACTCCTCTATGCGACTGATTTCTCACGCATCAGAAGGAGCAGCTAGAGCAGCCGGCTCAGCTGCGGTCTTGAGACGACACACCTGGATGCGCTTGTGCAGTTTCGCGGAACCCTTTTAAGGCTTCCTTTCTTAATGCTCCCATTGAGGCCTCCTCGTTGTTTTGGCCCAAAGTTAAAAGCACACTGGCCAGTTGTGAACAGGACGGTAAGACCCTTTCTACCGTAGGTGTCCATTATTCTTCCCCTTAACGTGCTTTTTCCCGAAACCAAAAGAGTGGGAAGATATGGTTCAAGAAATCTCAGGGTCCTTTCCACGATACACAGGCCGAGTTCTCCCCCAGAGGCAGAGGGGGAAACTAACAGGAAAGACGCTCCTTTCAGGGCAGAGGGGGGGTCCGTGTAACCAGGGTTCCAGGGATTCTTTCCCTGGTCAATCCTACCAGCGCTCCTGAAGAGCGGCCCAACTCCGTGGTTGGGGGACATTTCTCCTTGTACCCTTCTGCCTGGCTAACCATCACCACCGATTCTTGGGTACAAAGGATTATAACAAAAGGTTATCATATCCCCTTCGATCTTTGTCCTGCCCCTTCAAAAAACCTTCCCGACATTCCATCCAGTCAAAGGGAAGAAGCAGCACTAAAGATAGAAAAGCTGCTAAGAAAGAGAGTCATCCCAATAGTCCCTCCAGACCAGATAGGATCCGGATTCTACTCAAGACTATTTTTGGTGCCATATAAAACCGGGGACTGGAGACCAATTTTGGATCTCAGTGTATTGAATAAGTTTGTGAAAGTACAAAAATTCCGGATGGTCATAATACAGTCTATCCCCCCGCTTTTGGGAAAAGACGATTGGATGTGCTTGATAGATCTTCAAGGTACGTACTACCACATAAAAGTGGACAGGCCATCAAGAAGATTTCTGCGCTTCCGTGCGGGAGCCAGTCACTACCAGTTCAGAGTACTGCCCTTCAGACTCTCTACAGCCCCCAGAGTGTTCACAAAGTGCATGGCATTTGTCACAGCTCACTTGCGACTTCAAGGATTCCAGGTGTTTCCATACCTAGACGACTGGCTCATTTCTGCCCCTACCAGACATCTACTGGAAAAAACCCTGGCATACTCTCTCCTCGCTGCTCAAAGGCTAGGCATAACAATAAACTGGCAAAAATCCAATCTCACCCCATCTCAGTCAACAGAATTCATAGTGGTTATCTTGGACACAAAAAACTGCAGAGCTGCTATTCCAGAGCACAGAATTCTAAGGATAAAGCAACAACTAATTCCAATCCTTTCAAGGGAAAAATCCACAGCTCACTCTGTCCTACAGCTGTTGGGTTCCATGGCAGCCTCCATCACCATTGTTCCCCTGGCCAGGTTTCACATGAGGCTTCTACAATGGTTACTGCTCGCCCAATGGTATCCTTTTCAGCATCCTCTTTCAGCCATGATTCGAGTAACCCACAGGTGCAAACAAGATTTAAATTGGTGGATGACACACAATCTCTCACAATGGTCTCACCCTTTCTCCCCCCAGCAACCCAAGGCCACAGTGACCACGGGCGCCTCCCTGATGGGGTGGGGGGGCTATGTCAGGGACAGACAGTCCAAGGCACTTGGTCCGAACTGGAGGCCCATCTGCATATAAATGTTCTAGAGCTGAGGGCGGTGCTTCTGGCGTTGCAAGCATTCCATCCCCTGCTGCCGTCTGGGACAATTGCGATTCAATCAGACAACATGGTGGTGGTCTGGTACATCAACAAGCAAGGTGGAACCAAATCTTACCCCCTTTGTCGAGAGGCCATGAGGTTAGAACAATGGGCGATGGCTACCAACCGCTTTCTTCTAGCAACGCACATTCCCGGGAGTTCCAACGTGATAGCAGACAGACTCAGCAGGTGCATTCTTCAACCTCATGAGTGGTCCCTGAATCCCTTGATAGCGGCAGAGATCTTCCACTGTCGGGGCCGTCCTTGCTGCGACCTCTTTGCATCCCCAACCAACTACAAATGCAGCAACTACTTCGCCCTTATTCCCCTTCCGGGACAGTCACCCAGGGAAGCTCTAGCCCACGATTGGCCCTCGGGTCTTCTTTACGCATTTCCACCCTTCCCCACATTCCCCAGTTTCTGAAGAAAGCCCGTCGGTTGAAGAGCAAGGTGATCCTCATAGCACCATATTGACCTTGACAGATTTGGTTCCCCTTTCTTTGGCCTCACCTACTAGATCGACCATGGATTCTCCATCCAACCCCAGAGTTGATCTCACATCCACAGAACCTGATTCATCCCAACTTGAACAGCCTGAAGCTCATGGCTTGGCTACTCCAATTCCATTGATTGCCAGGCAGAATGATCTTTCTTTACCAGTATGTGATATTCTCATTGCTTCTCATAAGTCTTCCACTAGAATTACTTATCTGAGCAAGTGGAAAAGATTTACCTGTTAGCTGAAAGATAAACAAGTAGACCCCTTTTCAGCACCAGTGTCGATAATACTAGACTGTCTGGCCGACCTTTTTCAATCGGGTCTATCGGCCTCTACCATTAGAGTTCATTTGGCTGCAATTTCTAATTTTCATGAGGGTGTCCAAGATTCCTCTCTTATGTCCCATAAATTGTGCAAGACCTTCATTAAAGGTGTGAATCATCTGAAGCCACCTTTTAGAGAACCTATTCAGCCATGGGATTTATCATTAGTTCTACAAGCTCTGACAATGTCACCTTTTGAACCAGCCTCTTCTTGCGACCTCAAGTATTTGTCATGGAAAACCTTGTTTTTGGTCGCCATTACTTTTGCCAGACACATTTCTGAGCTTCAAGATTTATGTATCAAGAGTCCATAATTGATTTTTCATAGAGATAGAGCGTCTCTGAGAACTAATCCATCGTTTCTGTCTAAAGTGATCTCTGAAATGTCCATTAATCAAGCCATTGAATTGCCAGTTTTCTTTCCCAATCATTCAATCAGAGGAGAGTATTGCCTACATACCCTAGATATCCACAGGCAAATCCATTTTTACTTAAACAGGACTAAACCCTTTTGTAAATCTGACCAGTTATTTTTGTCCTTTTCTGGACCTAGATTAGGATCTGCCGTTGCTAAGGTCACATTAGCTAGATGGTTGACGGACTGTTTGACCTTTATTTGCACACAACGTAATATCTTATTGCCTACTACCATGAAAGCTCATTAAACAAGGTCAGTGGCAACTTCTGCTGCCTTCCATGCCAGAGCTCCTTTACACGACATCTGTGCAGCTGCAACTTGGGCTTCGCCTCATACCTTCATCAATCATTACAAATTATATTTGGCCTCCAGGGGAAGAGCATCTTTCGGTTCTATGGTGCTCAGGAATGTCCTTCCATGAGAGCCTCCCAGGAATAGAGGTAGCTGGGGACTGTGTCCCATGCGTAAGGAATGAACGAGGATTAACAATATCAGATAAAGAAGTTATGTCTTACCATAACGTTCCATCTGTATTGTTGATCCTCGTTCAGTCATTACGACCCTCCCTCCTTCCCCCTCCTCCTCTGGTTTCTAGTGGAGCTCACCATCCGGTTCTCTTAGGTTATTTGACCAGAGGTAGCCTGTACCTTCTTTGACTTGCAAACTCAATCTGAGGTAACTGGGAGAGGGGAATTGTGGGTAAGAGTTTAGCTCTAGAGTTTGAAGCTGACGCGAGCTTTGAAAATGGCCGGCTCGGTTCTGAGGTCGGAACTGATACCCATGCGGAATGACTGAACGAGGATCAACAATACGGATGGAATGTTATGGTAAGACATAACTTCTTTATCTGTGTTGTCTTCCTTCATTTATTCTCACTTTGCCACCCAACCATCCCCCTGCCTTTCTTCTTGAGGAACCTGGATGAGCTCAGGACTGTTAAGTCCTGTATCTGAGCCTCTTCTGCTGGTCTTATGTGACATGACTGACTTTGGCAAACTCAATCTGAGACAGTTGGGTGGATTCAGGGTATTGTGGGTATGAGGGAGGAGCTTGTGAATCTGATCCAAGTCTGTGGAAAGTGGCCAAGCCGGATCCGAGGGTCAGATCAAAGACCCTATCATGCGGATGAATGAAGGAAGACAACACAGATGCCAAGATAACTTTTTATTTTGAGTGTTTTTGTGTGTGTGTGTGTGTGTGTGTGTGTGTGTGTGAGGGGGGCTTTCCCCCATAAAAAAGGGGGATTGTATTTTTTCATTTATTTCTGATATATCTGCCTTTTAATTTCTCCAAGTATTTTGGGGTTCTAATACCATGATGGGAATGTGCCCCATTCCCAAGTCAAAGTACGATTAAATTTTATGAACTATGAAATTAGTATTATTTCACTCTTTGATGTCAGCCAGAAGTACTCTTTGCAGCACCCTCAGTGTGCCCTTTAATGACTCCTCCTGCAATTCATATGGAGCTACATGTACAAGTAACGTATCTAAATACGATTGTAGATTCTTTTTTGCTCCTACTACTGTTGAAACTGTCTGTGTATCTTTCTTCCACATTGCTCTTTTCAGCCTGCAAATCCTGATATTTTATGACTTTCTCTGTCTCTCTCTCTCTCTCTCTCTATGCAAGACACTGTAGTTACTGGGAGTAGTGATTTCAGTGACCAGTGCTACTTTTGTCTTCTTTTCATGGACCACGGTATCTGGTTTTCTTACATCTATCTTTTGGACTGTTGGTAATGGGTGATCCTATGTGATGTAGACTTCATCATTTTCTGTGATGCTTTGTGGCTCATGTTTCCAGTGTTTTTCAGCCACTTCAGTACTGTAATGTTTGCACAATCCCCAGTGCAACAGTCGTGCCACATAATAGTATACAGTCCTTCTGCCATTAGTATGTCACCAGCAACAAGGTGTGCGACTGTTTCCAATTTTGTTTTGCAAAACCTATTTTTATCTGTTTTGCCCACATGTTCAATGGACTTTATAAACCAACGTGTATGTAGCCCAATATCTTGGGCCACCAATATTAACATTTCATCTTTTGGTTTGAATTCACCTCTCCTTAACCATTCCTGCGTTTGATCCTGATCAACATGAGGTTCTTCCAGAAGTTTTCTATACTTGCAGCTATATTTATGCATTTTTCACACTTCTCATCTTCTCCTCTGGTCCCTCACCTTATATTCTTTCTTTTGTTTTTTGGCACATTCAGTTGCCTCCTTCCACTTCATGCCAATATGCTTCTGCTAGACTAAGCAGGGAAGTCATCTTAGATTTATTAGATCTGTACATGTCATCAGTTTCAAGGAGGCCCATCCGTCCTTTTGAACGAGGAATATATAATCTTGGTATGCACTGATTTTTATAAATCATTTGGTGAGCATGAAACATCTTTCTTGTTTTCATGTCTAGTCTATCCAACACCCTTTGGGGCCAGTCAGTCATTCCAAAACTGTAAGTTAGGACAGGAAGAGCAAATTGGTTTATAGCTTTAATTTTGTTCTTAGATGTCAGTGCTGTTTTCAGAATTAAATTATTCTAAAATATCCCTTACTAAGTTTTATTTGCATTTGGTCATGTTTTGTTGAACCTTCATCAATTCCCAAATATTTATACACTCCCTCTTGCTCCAATTCTTTTGTATCACATTCTTGTCCCAAACTGATGTTTTCTTGGTGCTGCAGCTTTCTTGCTTTAAAGGTTGCTTTTGCACATTTATCAAGACCAAATGACATTCTTATTGTTGTTGTTGTGTCTTTCGGCTTTTCCCGGTTAGGGGTCACCACAGCGGAACTCCGGTCCGCTAATGATTGGCAGTAGATTTTTACGTGCCGAGTTGCTGGCCCTGATGCACAACCTTCAACGAAGGTACGCCCATTCACGCATGTCTCCACACAGAAGATGCTCTAGCTGAGAATCGAACAGGACAATGTCTTACTGTGAGGTGTCAACGCTACCGCAGCACCACCACCGCAGTCCCAAATAACATTCTTATGTCATCTGAAAAAGTTTTAACTACTTGCAATTGTGCTTTCAGTTACTCATCTGATGAGCTATACAGTTTTAAATCATCAATAAAGAGAAAATGAGAAGTCTTTACACTTTGCTGTTTTCTAGGAGTCAAATTATAGCCATGGCCTAATCTGCTAATTAGAGAGCTTAATGGGTTAAGTGCAAGATGGAAAAGCAGTGGTGACAATGAGTCACCCTGATATATCCCCTTTTGAATCATTATCCCTGGAATAATAATTTGTCTTTTATCATGGCTTAATTGCACAGTGGTTTGCCACTGTTTCATGGTCACTGTAATGTAATTGAGCAGTGTGTGGTGTATCTTATACATTTTTAAGCAGTCTTTTATCCATCAATGTGGGATACTGTCAAATGCTTTTTTGTAATCCATCCATGCCATACTTAGTCATAGTGGAGAACAATATAGCAATAAATGATCCTTTGTTCCATATGACTTTCTTTTATTGCCTTTTTGTTCTATTGCCATAATTGAGTTTTCTTCTGAATAATTATAAACTCTGTCAGCATCAATTCTGGTGTATAGTTTATACATCGTCGGAAGGCAAATTATTGGTCTATAATTTTTAAGGTAGCTTGTAAGTTCACTCTTAAGTAGGAGCATTGTTTTTTTCTGTTAATCTAGCTGGTGTCTTTTAGGGGTGTGCATATAAATAGTTCTTACTTATGGCTAAGTCATTGTGCAAAGATGATAATACTTTTAACCAGAAGTTAGGTACTGCATCTGGGCCGGGTCTACTTCAAAACATTGAAATCTCATAACATTAAAATTCAAAACACTCAGACCATAACAGCAAAAACCCAAAACATTGAAAACCCAAAACAACGAAAACTCAGAACACTGAAAGTGTGCATCATAACATAGAAAACTACAACGCACATGTAAATAATATCCCTTCCACATATAACAACACCAAAACACACTTTTTACTACGTTTCTGCAGATGGGCTTGCCCCCCCTCACACTCCCCATAATTTAAATATGCCAACTCCTAGATCGCACTACAGTGGAAAACAGTTAATTTCCTAACCCCACTGTAACATGATCACCATACAGAATGTAAACATATGGATGTGTTGCTTTCATGGAAGTTGTTAGTGTTCTGAGAAGTGCTGGGAGAAGTGAGTAGGGGAAAAAGTGTTTATTTTGCCAATCTGTACATGTTTTAGGCCATACATGTGAGTGATTTAGACGTTATGCTTGCATATAATGATATATTTAATTTGCAGGGGGTGTTGTGGACACATCCCCCCATATGCAGGGTGCAGAGGGCTTGCCTCCCTGCAAAAACACTGATTTTTGTTTTTTTCTTTTGAGTTTTTGGAAACTCAAACATCTGATCCTGAAATATGAAAGGTCGGGGAAAAATTTGACATGGATCCAAACAGAGGCAGCTGTATATAACATCAATCTGCCAAACATTAATGTGTGTCTGTAAGTTGCAGATTGGAAACTTGTACTAAACAAAGGCCTGTAGAATATATGAAAGTAATAACATGTTATGAGAATCATTTTATGGAATGTGAGTGGCCTTTTAGGTTTGGTCAGGTAGCAAGGAATATTGACTTCTTAAGACGCTTAGGGCACGGATAGCAACATTACAAGAGACACTTGGAAATAAACTAATGAGTGGAGTAAAGAAAGGATTTCAAAATGGTAACTCTGGAGAGTATTGGGGAAAAGGGGAAGGAATATAATAATTCTGATTGCGGTAGGAACTCCAATAATGATAGAGGAGAAGAAGAAAGACAACAATGGTAGACTTGTTGTCATAAGGGGTTATTGGCTGGGAAGGAGGATTACATTGGCATGTATTTATTTTGCACCTTAGACTACTATTAAGGAACTTAAGAAGAAGGGAGTTCTAGGACAGGTAATTAGCTTACAGTAGGGAATATTATTCATGGATGGGGACTAGAACTTGGGTGTGCAGTAATGAAAATACAGGAACCAAGAAGAGAAATTATAACAGTGGAGGGTAAATTTCTAAAGAAATATGTAAGAATATTTGATGGAGTATTTTGAAATTGCTAGCAGCCCAGTTAGAATGTTAATACTATTCCCCAAGGTGCAGTACACTGGGTTAGTTAGGATAGAAATTATATTTCACAGAAGCATGGCTGTTTAACTGAAAGCTTTGAAACCCATCCAATAACTATTTCAGGTCATGCACTAATAAAAATTAACACAAAGATGCAGGATAATCAAGTAAAAAGGATGCAAAATAATCAAAAATCAAGTAAAAATGTGACACTGGTGCTTTCCTACTTTCTGTTTTTGACAAAAAGAGATTTTTAAGGAATTGGTAGTGGAACCAATTCAGGAGTTGTTGAGGATGATGCAAATGTCTTTTAAAGGGATAAGTAATGTTGGGATAAAATGAAAATGGAATTTAAAATAATATGGTAGAAATGAGAGTGAGAGATGGAAAAAGAAGTAACAGGATTATTTGCAGGGATTATCAAAGGTTATCATATTGAAGACAAAGGGAATCTTGCATAATAACAGGAGGCGCAAGTGTTAAGTGCTAAAGGGAAAATAAGAGAGTATTTGGTTAATATGCATAAATTTAGAAAGGATGTCATTAAGCAAATATTTTTTATAGTAACCCCAGAGCACAAAAGCTATTGGTATAATGACTTTATCAACAGGAAATAGGGATGCTGCTAAATATAGGGAGCCTCTGATGAGAAAGTAATCAGAGACCCTATAGAGGTATTAAGAGTTATTTTGGAAGTTCTGTGAGGAATATGTATAGAGCAGGGGAATGGAGAAACCAAGAAGAGACCTGTTTATAGAAGAATTAAATATGCCAAGGTTAGTGGAAGACGGGACTCGAGGATTAATAGCCAAGATGAGAGGAGGTGAGTTAAAATGATGATGTATAATCAGTCACAGGGAAGGCTCCAGAACAGATGGTATTCCTTTGGAAGTTTGAAGGGAAGAAAAGGATAAAAATATGGAAGGTTCTGTTTAACAGTATTTTAAAATGAGGAGAGACCGTAACATCATCTTGAAAGAAAGCTGTGCTGGCTGCACTAACCAAAGAGGACAGAGGCCCTTTAAACTCAACATCATGTAAACCATTTCGATTTTGAGATGTAATTATAACGTATTGGTCTTTACTACCTAAAAGAATGGCCGAGTTGTTGCCAGAGCTGACATATATGGATCGGTGTGGTAGGTGGGAGTGGCAAAAGTTTAACACCGTTAACATTAGCCTTTTGGTTAGCATAACCAGATTATTAGTACTCTTAGGATCATTTTGTCAAGCCCATTTACATAAATTATTTTGGGGTTGCATTTTTCAACAGCTAAAATATCTGTTATGTTATATTTACGTGTCATTTATATTTACTTGTCATTTTTACTTCCAACCATAATACTAGAGTGTGCTATAGAGCAGTCATTTGGGCTGTTAACATTTGACTTGATCCAAATTTCCCATTCAGAAATTTTCATTGTTTGTTTCAGAAGACATACCTGCCTCAGCAGTTTTCTTAAATTGTTGATTGCTTATGTAGTTAGTACCTTCCATGCTCATGTGTGTTTTAAGTCCTTCTCTTGTAACTTAAGAAAATAAGATTTTAGCCCACTTAGATGGAGCCCAGTTCTCCTCGGTGGCATAACTCAAGCAATAAGATAGCCTTGGATGTTATTGTACTGATGTCTTTAGTGGTGCAGTGGTCTTTGATGTGGCCAAGTACAGTCACACATGACCTGTGTGTTCCTGAAGATGGACCAAATGAGTATTAGTAGCCTCACTCCTTTCCTGGACAGCCTCACATCTCTCCTGAAGAGCCACATGTTGACACATGTTTCTGCTTGTCTGTAGTAATCTCCTCGAGTTTCTCCATTTTGCAAAGTGCAACGGTTCAGTTCAAGAACATTAATTTCTCTCTCTGGATGAGATAAACACTGAAAATATCAACTTCTCTTTCTAGGTGGAGGTAACCAACTCAGAATGTTTTTCACTTGCAGGCTGCAATGCAGTTTGGCATGTATTGTTGAAATTATGCCCACCAAAAGCCACCATCACAGCATAAACAAAACAGTGGAGACTGGTTCAGGCTTATAGGTTGTGAGATATTTCCTTTTGGAGACACATGGCTGAAATGCAGTTCTGCTGTAGAGATACATGGCTGTGGCAGATTGTGTGAACACAGAGAAGCTTGCAGCACTGTGCTCACAGCTGGAATAACTATAGGCAGGGGGTAACTGGAATCTGTGTGACCTGTCAAGCTCTGATCTTGGTTTATGAACAATAAGGGGGAGGCCAGGCACCAGTGCCTGAAAACTATGATGGCTTGCTGTGCATCTCACAGAACCTGTTATCATGCAGCAAGAACAAAGTTTTAATGGATGCAGAGAATTCCTGCTCTAGGGAATGTTTGTTACACACTGTAGGAGACCCATTGTGTCTGTGGACCATCACCTGAAATACATGTATGCTGAAATACATGCAATGTACAGGATTTCTCCCTTGCTGCTGCACACTTCTACAACTTATTATATTAACATGTGCTGTACACCAAGCACAAAACCCATCAGTTCTCCTGACATATTAATACAAGCCATTTCCATTTTATCTGCTACTGACATGCCCACTGGGCATGCTATTGTAAGTGTCATAACTGCCTGCTGGTCTAGGGGGACTCCACATATACTCATGGTTATTGCATCAGAGGGCACAGCACTGTGTGCTTCTGTGTGTCCACAATGACCTTGCCACAGCCATTTGTCCCTTGTTAGTTGTTCCCGAAGAGTAATATCTCACAACCAAAATGAGCAAATCCACTTGAGTCTGTAGCTGTGAGTTAAGTGCAGATTCTTTATAGTGCAAAATCTAAAATAAAGTTAATTTTCTAAAAAAAAATGAAAGCAAGAATACTTTCTGCATGCATTCTGATTCCAGTGCTGTTATTTCAGGTTTGAAGTCTTTTACTGAAATGCTGAAATTCCTTACAGTGCTCTGGCATTGTAGTTCTGGCCAGACTGCCTCACACATTCAGAATTAGTTCCCTGGTGCTGAGAAAAAAAACTCCACAGGTCTGATGTTCATCGTGCATACAGCTGCAGTCATAACAGATGGGTTCTCCTGCCGTCAGGCGGGTCCTCGGTCGGCCGAATTCCAAAGTTTAGGTCCGGCGTCGGTTGTCGTCGCTTCTTCCCTGATGCCAGTGCGACAGGGGTATAAAAGAACCAGCCGCCATTTTCTCCAGTCTTTCTTGCCGCGCGGTGCCTGAAGCAGAAGCAGTTCGCAAGTGCCGGTCGGCCAGCTCCTGAGATTACGAAAAATTTGGAACCGAAGTCTTCTTAAAAGCTAAGTACCCCATTGGGGAAACTTTTTCTTGCCTCAGACCGATGTCAGACAAAGTTAATAATTGTATTTCTTGTGGAAAGCAAATACCGCATAAGGATTTCCATTCCCTCTGTATACCTTGTTTAGGCCCAGACCACGACGTCTCGGTCTGTCGCTTTTGTGCTACATTCAACAAACACACTATTAAGCGTCGGGTGGAGTTCGCCCAGCATTATTTTAGGAAAGCATTTAACTATACTATGTCGTCGGATACTCCGACTCTGGTTTTGTCTAAAAAACGCAAAGACAAGGACAGACACTCGAGGTCCACGGCCTCTACCAACACCACGCCAAAACCGACTACACGTGGTCCGGTTCTCAGCGAGGCGCCTACGCAGCCCCTGATTACCGACGACCCATCTTTGGCGATGTCTCCTGTACCCGAGGTCGCAGGCTCCTCGGCCCACACCCTGACTACAGATACCGAAGCCACGCTTGGCGTTGAAACACAGAATGTGGACAGGTCCACCTCCACTCAAGGTGTCTTCAGACCTTCCTCTTCTTTCTCCATCAAGGCATTCACCAAGTCTAAAGCTACCATGCACCCTAAGAGACCAGCTACACAGGGCCCATCCCCAGGCCCCATGCCTAAGAAACAGATGCTTAAAATGGCTGAGGATTTAATTACTCTAATCAGAGGTTCTCAGCCACCTCCGGACAAAAGACCCAGAGTGGAGGAAGATTCCCCCTCCTCTGATCAGGGCTCCATTATTTCAGAGCACTCTGATTATCAGGAACAGTCTTACTCCCCTTTTGAAGACTCTGATGCAGAGGAATCTATTCCTTCTGTATCCCCCCCTGAGGATTACTCTTTTGGTGAAACTCTGCATACCTTAAGGGAACACTTCCACTGGGAAGGCCAGGATTATTCAGATTCCAAGAAAAGGCTCAGGGAATTTCTTTTGTTACCCCAGCACAGGCCTCTGGCTATACCTCCTGTCCTGGACATCCTAGATGATGTTTACTCGGAGGCCTGCCTTAACCCAGACTCTCTTCCTCCAGCTCCAGTTAAGCCTGACAGGTACTACAGGGTTCCTGACTCACACCAATTTCTATACAAAAGCCATGCTGCTGACCTAGAAACCATCTCACAGGGGCCCAAGGGAGTTAAGGCCTCCATTGCCAAAAACCATTGCCTTCCGAGAGAGATTCCAGATCCTTAGAAAGGTGGGGAAAAAGGTATATACCTCGGCTACCTTATCCATGAGGGCCTTAAACTGTCAGTTTCATATGCTAAAATACCAACAGTTTCTGTTATCTCAATTGAAAAGTAAAATGTCACAACCTGAACAACCAGACATGAAGGAGTTGCAGGATTTGATGCATAGTGCAGAACAAGTGGGTAAACATACCTTACAATGTGGTTTTGATGCTCTAGAGGCCTCATGTAGAGCTGCTGTTACAGCTCAGTCATACGTAGGCATGCCTGGCTCAAGGAACAAGCCTTGCCTGATCATGTCAAAGCTAAATTACTAGACGCCCCTCTTCAAAAGGATGTACTATTTGGGGCAAATGCTGAGGAAGTATTACGGAAAATGGAGGAAAAGGCTAAATCAATGCAAACTGTGAAAGGATTTCTGCAGGTTCAACCCCCATGTTTTAGTAGAAATTGGCCTTCCAAAAACTGGTCCTTTCCTGCCACAGACAGACCCCCAAAGAGGCAGATACAGGCGCCCGAGGGGCAGAGGACAAACACAAGGCTCGTACAGAGGCAGACAATGGCAAGCTCCTACACAAAGAGGTGGTGAGGACAACTCGCAATCTTTCAGAAAGCAAAACCAATGACTTTCCCCTTTGCATGCCAACCAGGTCTCAAATGGCAGCCCCCTTAGGAGGAAAGCTGGCACTATTCTCAAAAAATTGGCATATTGTCACAAAGGACAAATGGATCCTGAACATTATAAAGAGAGGCTACAAATTCCATTGTCATACCCTTCCAAAAATGAAAGGCATTCCAAACCTGCCACACAATCAAAGGGCAGAGGCACAAAAGCAAATTTCAGATCTTATAAACATGAAAGCTATTCAAGAGGTACCTACACACGAACAAGGTCAAGGTTTTTATTCCAGGCTATTTCTGGTGCCAAGGAAGGGAAAAGATTGGAGACCTATTTTGGATCTTTCCATCCTAAACACATTCCTACTCATACCAAAATTCAAGATGCTCACTCTACAGCAACTTCTTCCCATGCTGGGCAGGGAGTCTTGGCTGGTAACATTGGACCTCAAGGAGGCATACCTGCATGTCCCAATCAGACAAAATTGCAGAAGATACCTCAGATTTCTTGCAGGTTCAACCCATTATCAATTCTCTGCATTGCCCTTTGGTTTATCTACTGCGCCCAGAGTATTCACAAAATGCCTGGCATCAGTAATTGCCTACTGCAGACTTCAAGAGATACAAATATACCCTTATTTGGACGACTGCCTGATCCAAGCGGACAGCAAGCACATTCTTCTGAAACATCTGGCTTATGTAATAATGTTATTAAACTCTCTAGGATACACAGTCAACAAAGAGAAATCAAGACTAATACCCTCTCGGAAGATAATTTTCTTGGGTGCCAATTTGGACACAAACACCCAGATGGCCTACCTCACGCCAGAGAAGCAGGGGCAACTAATTCAATATCTCAGAGCACTAGCAAATTGCACCAGGCTTACTGCAAGGAAAATCCTGCAGGCTCTGGGATTCATGGCATCTTGCATCTTACTAATCCCATGTGCAAAGCTGCATATGAGGAAACTACAATGGTACCTGAAAAACATATGGTCTCAACACAGCCACATTTTGGAAACAATAATACCACTAATTCCATGTCTGCAAAAGGAATTTCTGTGGTGGGCTCAAGCATGCCAAACAAACACAGGTCTTCCATTCAGCAAGCCTCAAACAAATCAAGTCATCACAACAGACGCCTCGGACTACGCCTGGGGGGCGCACATGACAGACCAGTGCATTCAGGGCAAATGGACCCAAAAAGAAAAGCACCTTCACATCAATCAAAAAGAAATGCTAGCAGTGATAAATGCTATTACAGCTTTCAAGGACCTTCTACAACCAGGCCAGCTATTGATAAGAACAGACAACACCACAGTTATGTGGTACATAAACAAGCAGGGAGGAACACATTCTTATCCCCTATGCAGACTGGCCATGTCACTTTGGAACATGGCCATGGACTTACAAATGGAACTACAAGTACAGTACTTGCCAGGCAAGGAAAACACGCTGGCAGACGGCCTAAGCAGGAATATGACAGATCCACACGAATGGAAGTTGCATCCAAAAGTTTTTACAGAAATAATCCAAGAATGCGGAAGGCCAGACATAGATCTCTTTGCCTCCCACAAAAACCATCAATTGACAAAATTCTGCTCAAGGATCTTCCATCCAAAGGCCTGGAGAGTGGATGCTCTCTCTTTCAGTTGGACATCAATGACAGTTTATGCCTTCCCACCTCTTCCTCTGCTGCCCAAAGTCCTATTGAAGACCAGAGCAGACAGACCAAAGATGATCCTCATTGCTCCGGACTGGCCAAGGCAACACTGGTACCCACTCCTGAGGAGCCTGACGATTCCCCACCATGGACCCTGCCTCTAATGCCTCTTCTTCTGACTCAGCACAGCTTCAAAACTCTTCACAGTCAGCTGAAAACACTCAGTCTAGCCACATGGAAGATTCCTTAGCATCGCAGCAGGCCCTGCTCTCCAAGGAGGTGCAGGATGTCATTTTGGAGGCCAGAAGGCCATCAACTAGAAAAGCTTACTCTGCAAAATGGAAACGTTTTGTGTTTGGAATGAGAAAAGGGCCAGTGCCCTGGAAAACTGAATTTACCTCAAATACTACAATATTTGGCTGAACTGCTAAGCAGTGGACTTTCGTTCTCCTCCATCAAAATCCATGCCTCAGCCATTTCTGCAGAATACAACACGGATCCACCTTTATTCTCTCACCCTCCATTAAGACAGTTCCTCAGAGGGGCTAAGAATTTAAGACCTCCAAGAAAACAACCAATACCTGCTTGGGATCTTAATTTCATTCTGGAAAAACTGACTTTGCCTCCTTTTGAGCCAGCTGCCTCATCAGATTTACAATATTTGTCCTGGAAAACAGCTTTCCTTCTGGCTGTCACTTCAGCTCGTAGAGTTTCAGAACTACAGGCTCTTATGGCTGTCCAGCCTTTTATCATCTTCCATCAGGACAGAGTTTCATTACGTACCAACCCGTCCTTTATGCCTAAAGTGGTATCCAGGGTAGCTTTAAATCAGGCCATACATTTACCTACTTTTTATCCTAATCCTCAAAACAAAGGGGAGAGATTACTGCATTCCTTGGACATCCACAGACAACTGCGTTATTATTTGGACAGAACAAAACCTTTCAGAAAATCAGAACAGCTTTTTGTGGCCTATGCGGTAGGAGTTCAAGGAAAGTCAATATCCAAACAGACAATCTCAAAATGGATAGCCCACTGCATACGCTTTTGCTATTCCTTTCATGGCAAAACTGTACCTACAGGCATTAGAACTCATTCTACCAGCTCCACAGCCACCTCTGCAGCCTTCCTCAGAGGAGTTCCTACCAAGGATATTTTAGAAGCAGCCACTTGGAGTTCTGTGCATACCTTCTCTAAGCACTACAACCTACCATTATACTCCAAATCTAGAGCAGGCTTTGCCACTGCAGTCTTGCAGGGCATTTTGGCTCCTCCTAGCTCCACCTAGTGCCTACCACCCCTTTCTTAGCTTTGGGATTCTACCCATCTGTTATGACTGCAGCTGTATGCACGATGAACATAGTACAGTTTTGTACCTACCATAAATGTAGATGTTCGAGTGCTAATACAGCTGCAGTCCAGGTTTTCCTCCCTCCTTCCCCTCTAGGGGTCTTCTTTTATGGTGTATTTGCTTGCAACTACTGGTCTTTGATTATATTGCATTGCATTATTACATAATTTTATGTATTGCCTTCTTTCTGGGGGCACCTGACATCTGGGGCAAGAAAAACTGAAGAAAATGGCGTCGGCTGGTTCTTTTATACCCCTGTCGCACTGATGTCAGGGAAGAAGCGACGACAACCGACGCCGGACCTAGACTTTGGAATTCGGCCAACCGAGGACCCGCCTGACGGCAGGAGAACCCATCTGTTATGACTGCAGCTGTATTAGCACTCGAACATCTACATTTATGGTAGGTACAAAACTGTACTTTCCTTGTACTCCATGCTTCTTCTGGTCAGAGCTCTCCTGAGAGTTTCCACTCTTGGTCACAAATTCCCTCTCTACGAGATGCATACTTCTGTAATGTTGTGAGCTTTCAGCACTTCTTTTATCAATAGCTTTTCAGGTATTCATTATTATCTATGCTGTTATATGCTGTGCTACAGTATTGTACTGTTTATATGTGCAACTCTCAGGCTTTTATACACACACACACACACACACACACACACACACACACACACACACACACACACACACACATGTACACACACACGTGTATATATGTTTTATTTGGGTCTACTTTGATTCACTGAAATCTCATTTCACTGAAGTATTTCAAAGCACTCACACCAAATCGCTGAAAACTCATTTCACTGAATGTAAGTACTGTTAGACAAATAAAATGCATACGCCTTTTTTCCCACTGCAATCCTGGAGTTAGTATATATAATTAGGGGTATGTGGGGGGCATAGCTCCCCACCTACTTTTGGTTTTATATTGTTAGCTTTCAGTGAAATGCGATTCATAAATATAAAAGCTAAGTAGGTGGCGGGCTGTTTTCCTTTATGTAAAAATCAACCCAGAAAACCCAACTAATCCCATAACAGTTCTGAACTGATCTAAAGCAAAGTACTTCCTGTTAAGCAATAGTTTATTAAAAGTCACAGCTCCCCAAATTGTGAGAACACAGGTACATATGCAGAATTATTCACAGAAGCCCTGTACAAACATGTAAATGGTTGCAATAAGGCTGCCATATCTACCAGAAGTAAGCCCAAGTCTAGCACTAAAAATCAAACCACACTGGTTGAATCCTCACCTTAACAGGGTGTATAACAAAAGAAAAACGTCATGGCCAAAGTCAGAAAGAGCAGCACTCAGAGACAAGAGTTCTCTGATTCAACTAAACAAAAAACTAAGAGGTTTAATAAAGTTTGACAAGGCCAATTATGACGTCAGGATAGCCTCTCAGGCTAGAGACCATTGCAAGACCTACTTCAGCCGTGTCAGGAGCCTTAGAGGTAACACTCAGCAGTGTGCAGAACTGGTTTTAAATGGCACAACCTTCACTGACCAGTATGACATAGTGAATCTGCTGGCTGATAAATTTAGCTCTAACTTCAACCCCCACTGCCCCCTGTAAAATCCCTTCTAGCATATCCCTCTCCCCAACTATCAACATGGAACAGGTCCTGCTGGTGCACACTAAGGCCAAAGACACTGCTTCAGAGGGCCCCGGCAATATCCACAGTTGCCTCTTAAATAACCTAAAATATGACCTAGCTGAACCACTTGAGGCACTTTTCAACTACAGCCTCAAAATAGGTTAGTACCAGGTTAATGGAGGGTCAAAATGATCATCCGTCTTATGGGTGGACCATCAACTGACCTCAGGAATTTCAGACCCATCAGTCTGACAAGTGTATTACGCAATTGCATGGAACTAATCATGGAAGTGATCAACAAGGACATTGGCAGCCTACAGACACTGGACCCATCCCAGTTTGGCTTTCAGGGAAGGTCTTGCCTACTCGACCAGGTAGACTTCTTCGAGAGGGTCACCAGGGTTATGGATGAGAAATAGTGTATAATGCCTACCTTGACCTGGCCGAGGTGTTCGATACAATACCCCACTCTGTATTGTTGACAAACTCTCAGAACTGGGTATAAATCCCTACACAACTCGCTGGATTACTGGCTGACTGACAGATACAACCAAAGAAGTCAGGATCAGTGAGATCACCTCTACCAGGAGAATGGTGACCAGCAGAGTACCCCAGGGCTCTGTGTTGAGCCCGCTCCTGTTTGGCAGCTACTTCTATAAAGTCAAGGTTAATGTCAAAGGCTTCTGGTTCCTCAGGTTCACAGATGACTGTAAATTGGGAGCTTTCATAGAGTCCCCTCACGACACCAGCATCTTACAGCAGGGTTTAACACAAGCAGATGACCGGTTCCAAAGCCACTGATTAAAACTCAATGCAAAGAAATGTATTATAGTGCCCTTTGGAAAATCGTCCACAAAAGTTAATTACTCCATCAATAAAACACCCTTAAGTGTTGCCCGGTAGTTTGGGATTTGGAAAAATGTGTAAACAGTAGTCTGGCCTTCAACCAACACGTAGCCAAGATGGTAAGAAAATCCTTGTATGTCACCCAACTCACAAGCAATGGTATTGCATCCAGGTCCAAGACACTAATAGTACCATTCTACTCGACCCTTATCAGAACCATCATTGAGTACATTGCCCCCTTTGACATGTACCTAACCAGGCACTTGCAACATTTGGAACACCCTCATAGGTTCCTCACCTGGAGAGTAGAGGGTATGAAAAGCCTGTCGTACACAAATTGCCTTAAGGCACCATCTCTGTGCTTGGTCTCCTACAGGTTGCTGACTGGTGATGTATGCCTGGTGTACAAGATATCCTCACATCGAGCTCTGATGGATCTGTTGCACACCCACAAAACAAACAGCACCAGAAACACTAGATCCAAGGACCTGAACTTTGTCTGTTATTTAAACAGGACATGCTGGAGAAACTGATATGTGTCTCAAAGGATCCCCCCGCACTGTGGTATAACCTCCCCATCCATGTGAACTAGAGTTCATCCTTGACTCTCTTCAAACAAAACATTGATCATTGGGTGAAGAATTGCAGATTCATCCCTGGTCTGTCCTCCATGTCTCTGGTGGACAGAGGTAGTAAGTAAATTAATCCTCAACTAATGTACCATACTCGCCCACTGAACATATCCCACCATCTAGGCATCCAAGTTACTCTGGGACAAAACTAGGTTGGGTTGTATGTTAATCTTGTAAAGACCCTGGTGGTCATTAGCTTAGTGTAAACTTATGAACCTATGGATAAATAGTTATATTTCTCTTCCTTTTCAGTTGGGGTAGTGTCAGAGGTAGTAGTCTCCCTACAAAAAAACATTAACATCATTGTTTATTTTACATGTCCTGCACTAGTGCACTGAGTGATGGTAACATCATGTTTAGCAGACTATATACAGTGTATTAACTCTGGGAAGTAAAAGAAGACCAAACTGTCCAGAAGACATTACTAGTGAAGTGTAGAGAAGTGTTGTTGGTAAAGGGAACTGTGAGCAAAATGCGCTGATATGCATTTTTTTATTTGTTCTTGTTTTGTCATCCTGTTGCCTGCTGGTCATCAGCTCTCCGCAGTCTGACACGTTCATTCCTCATGGGGCAAAAGCTGTTCCCAGCCCATTAATTCCCTGTGAGATGAGAACCAGTCAAATAGATGCAAATTTACTCCACTCTTGTTGGTGAGATAAGCTCCAGGTCACTGTAGTGGGATCACCTATGCCTTGATCAGGAGGTATGTCCAAAATAGATATTATGAACTACTACAAATGGACACTCCTGCATCTTCTGCAATTCCCCCAGTCCTGCTAGCCTTTTTAGATGCCTTTTCTGCAGCTTCTAAAAATCCTGAATCCCAACCCCCTGTTTCTAGAAGACCTAACTGGTTTTATACGGTACTTGAAGGGGCAACATTTCTTAAGTGTCCTGCCGCAGATCCTGGTACTATTTCTGTCTCTGCAGACAAACCCTCCAGACTGCTGTCTTCCACCTCTGCCCTCCCTTCGATTAGGACAGCAAAACAATGGAGAGAACTGGCAAGAAGTTGTATACTTCAGCAGCTTTGGCAAGAAGGTGTATACTTCAGCAGCTCTGGCCTTTAGGGCCATCAGCTACCAAGTACTCCCTAGTCCTTTTATCTCGGCCTTCTAAACTTTTGGATGGTCTCCCTGATTCGGCCACAAAATCCCAAATCTCTAGTCTGATCTCTTTGTCCTCACAAGTGACAAGACATCCAATAAAATGCAGTTATGATGCTGCAGAGGCTTTGGCCAGATTGACAGCCTCTGCCTCAGTGCTCAGGAGATACTCTTGGTTGAGGTTGCAACCCCTTCCTAATGATATCAGGGCTAAAATGTTACATGCCCCACCAGACAATTCAACCTTGTTTGGCACCCAGGTGGCAGAACTTTTCAAAACCCTGCAACAAAAGGGAAAAAAACTTGAGGACCTAAAACATTTGTTGTGTCACCTATTCCTAAATTTCACAGGAAGTACCCTACCAAAACTCAATTTATTTGAAAACACTCTGCTTCTCCTCCTCCTGTTAGGGGCAAAAAGAGTTCCAGAAAGCACCAGACTACTTCTTGACCTGCCCAGACACCAACCCAGAAACCTCTTTTTCATGACAAGACAGGTAGTCTGTGACTACCTGCTCCCCCCTCCCCTCCAGGCCATGTTCCCCTTTCCCAGAGATTTTGTCACAGTCTCCCCTTCTGGGAAAGCATCACCTCAGAGAAGTGGGTTCTAGCCATCATAGAAAAAGGTTATTTCATGACATGGGTCAGGGGCATCCCGCAGCCACCAAAGGACCAACTGCCCCTATTTCAGTCCATCTTGGACAGCCTTCTCTCTCAAGGAACTATTCAGTCAGTTCCGGGCTCAGAAAAGGGAAGGGGCTTTTACTCCAGACTTCTAGTCCCAAGAAAGGATGGCCAGTGGAGACCCATACCCTTCAAACTCTTTTCCCACTGATAATGCCTCAGGCATTTCTGACTACTTTGGACATCAAAGATGCTCATCTACATATCCCAGTCAGGCCCAAATACAGGAAGTACTTACGCTTCTCTGTGGGTTCTTCACATATTCAGTTATCTGCTTTACCCTTTGGACTATCTACTGCTCTAAGGATATTCACCAAGTACCTTGCTCCAGTGGTAGCTTACTGCAGGGTTCTAGGGATACAAATTTTTTCATCCCTGGATAACCTCCTGATCCAGACAGATTGCTACAGTCCCCTCCAGACCTATCTCCAGACAGTCATTTCTGTTCTGCAGTCTCTGGGCTTCACAATCAACTTCCCCAAATCTAGTCTAAACCCCTCCCAGGACCAGGCATTCCTGGGGTGCAGAATCGGAACAAACATTATCATGGCATTTCTTCCATCCTACAAGATGGAAAGTGTAAAGGAATGCCTGCTGTCTGTCATACATGCCCCTGCAATGACAACAAGAGAATACCTCAGACTCTTAGGGTACATGGCTTCAACAATCCCTGTGTTACCACTGGCAATACTCCACATGAGAAAGCTTCAGTGGTGTATGAGGTCCACATGGACCCAACACTCCCACCCGCTGGACCACACCATTCCCTTCCTACCATGCTTAAGGAAGGAGATCGTTTGGTGGGTGGATCAAGTCTCTCGAAATCCAGGGCTTCCCTTGCAACCCCTAGCCCCAGTACAGGAACTGTACACAGATGCGTCAGACCTGGGGTGGGGAGATGCTATGGGCAGCTTGAAGGTGCAAGGCACATGGACAGGCCCCTCCAAGAGGGAACACATCAGCATCAGAGAGATGAGGGCTCTCTTGTTTGTTTTGACGGTCTTCTAACATGTCCTGAAGCAAGGACCCCTGAAATTGTTCATGGACAACACTACTGTTCTTTGGTATGTGAACAAACGGGGGGAACAACATCTTACTTGCTATGCGGACTTGCACTTCAGGCTTGGTAATTGCTGGTCTGGCATGGAACAACTCTGCAGGCCGTCTAAATACCCTCAACTCGGAACATGCAGGCAGGCACTCTAAGCAGATCCATGTCACAATCCCACAAATGGATGCTATACAGAGATGTGTTTCTGGACATGGTCCACAAGTGGGGTACACCACAAATAGACCTGTTGGCCTCCCCTCTGAACAGGCAACTTCCACAGTTTTGTACCAGGGCTCCCAGCCCCCTAACGAGGGCAATGGATGTCTTTTCTGCCTCTTGGGAGGGGATGTTTCTGTACACTTTCACCCCCTTCCCACTCCTACAGAAAGTTCAGCAGGACACCAAAATTTTTGCTGGTGACCCCCATTTGGCTAAGACAGCACTGGTTCCCCCTCCTTCTGTGTTTAGCCAGGGGCAGTCATCACAAGTTAACCTCACAGAGTGGAGCGACATACACAGGACAAGGAATCCCTGATCCATCCCCACCTGGAATCTCTGAACCTAACCCTGTAGGTGAGAGAGTTTTGATCCCTTTCAGACATCTTTATTCTGAGGACATGCTAAATGTCCTGCAGGAGGCCAGGAAACCCAGTACTAGGAGATCCTAGCTGTCAAAGTGGAGTAGTTCTCCGTTTGGTGTCTAAAAAGTCAGTTAGACCCATTTCAAGTAGGGGCTCCCCCTGGTACTGTCGTATCTGTATGAATTGTTGCAGACAGGTTTGGCATATTCCTCTAAAAAGGCCCACCTTGCTGTTATTTCTGCCTTTAGAACTATCACTTGCTCCTAGACTTCAAGTGAAGTTATCCCTAAAAGGAGTTCTACACCTCAGATCACCTAGGAGGCCAGTTCCACCGCCCTGAGACCTGAACTATGTGTTGGACAAGCTCACTGTTGCTCCATTTGAGCCAGCAGCTACAGCCTTTCTAAAGTATTGCACATGGAAAACCATGCTTTTGGTGGCCTTAACTTCAGCCAGGAGAGTCTCAGACCTTCAGGCCCTCATCGTCACCCCACTTATTTTGATCTTCACAAGGATAGGGTTACCTTATGGACTAACCCATCCTTTATGCCTAAGGTGATCAATGAGTTATTCCTGAACCAATGTATCTACCTCCCCACTTTCTTCCCACAGCCCCAGAATGATGGTGAGAGGGTCCTGCATTCCCTTGATGTTCACAGAGAACTCAGATTCTACACTGACAAGACTAAATCTATTAGGAGATCAGAGCAACCATTTGTCTCCTTTCACCGGAGGGCTCTGGGAAAAGTTGTGACAAAACGGACTGTTTCTATATGGATTTCCAAAGCCATCTCCTTTTGCTGTGCCTACCATGGAAAACACACCTACTCCAATATTAAAGCCCATTTTACTAGGGCCATGGCCTCCTCTGGAGCTTTTTTAAAGGGGTGGACACTGCTGCTATTCTAGAAGCCGCTATCGGGACTTCTGTCCATACCTTCACAAAACACTACAAACTGGATCACATCTCCAGAGCTAGAGCAAGGTTTGCTAGGGCAATCCTGCATGGATTTTTGGAAAGCTGTTCCAAACCACCCTCTTCTTCTTCTTTCCTTTGAGCTAAGGTACTCGCCCAAAGGTTAAGAATATTGCAACATGAAAATAGAAGGACATAGAATAGTTGTGTAAAGTCTTACCATAACCATAGATGCCCTATTCTTTCATGCTGCATTATTATATAAAGAAAATTTGAGCTTTGCCGAATGATTAAGGACTTGTGCAGCTGTCTTGGCACTGCAGTCTGACTGGGGCACTCAGTTCTGAGGAAGGTACTTGCAGATGTCAATTTTATGGCCCATGTTCCCTATGGCCAACGTCAGACGTCCCATGTACCTTGCAGTGACTAAAGCTTTTGTATACTGGCCAGTCCATTCGAGTCGTTAGGTGGAGGCTAACCCAAAGAATGTTCTTCGTGTTTCACTGTTGCAGTCATCACACTTGGGTTATCTACCTGCAGGTAGCCCTGAGTTGGCATGAATACCAGTCTTAGTATTTCTGCGTCGGATGCTGTCACTTCTTCCATGACGTCCGGTCATCAGGGGTATAAAAACAGGCAGCCGATGCCATTACATCAGTCTTTCTTGCAGAGGAGGAGCCCAAAGCAGAAGCATTTCGCAAGTGCCGATCGGCCGCTACCTGAAATTTTCGTTGTCGAGTTGATAATCCTGAAGTCTTCTAAAGCTAAGTACCCCATTGGGGATCCTTTTTACTGCTCTAACCGTTGTCAGGAAAAAGTTAACAATTGTCTTGCCTGTGGAAAGCAAATACCTCACAGAGATTTTCATTCTTACTGCGTCACCTGTTTAGGCCCAGACCACGACATCCCTCGCTGTTGGTTTTGTGCCTTAACACCCGAACCATTCATTGTCGGGCTATCTGTTGTCACTAAATTCTTTCACTCTCAGTCTCCATATTCTGAAGTTGCTTCGGTAAGCCATCCAACTACTGATCTACTGAAAAAAACGTAAGGATAATGACAGAGACAGACTGCATAG
Organism: Protopterus annectens; assembly: GCF_019279795.1. NCBI lineage: Eukaryota > Metazoa > Chordata > Ceratodontiformes > Protopteridae > Protopterus > Protopterus annectens. Next base: position 887,973,479 of record NC_056748.1, on the reverse strand, counting down.
GTCCAAAACTGCCGATGACGCTTCCGTTAAGCTAGTTGCCAGTTCGCCAGTACTCTGAGGCGCCTGCTTCTATGGATTTGCAGGCCTCTGCTGAGACCCATTCGGAGTCCGGTATGCCGCGAGATGCTTCTTCGACTGTGGAACCAGCGGATGTCTCTACCTTGGATGGGTCTGGAGCCACTGTGCAGGCACCTGCTTCTGAGGGTGTTTTTCTTCCTACCAATGTTTGACTCAAACCGACGACTTCATTTTTAGCCAAAACTACCGGGTTTCTTGGGCCCAGAGTACGCACTACACCTAGAAAACCGACGACCAAAGCGCATGCTGAGGCACCCATGCCACAAAATCAAATGCTTAGAATGGCTGAAGACCTTATTACGCTAATTAGGGAAAGCCAGCCTTCCCCTGGTAAGAGACAAAAGAATTCAGTTGCCTTCAGATTCTACAGACTAGGAGTTTGATGACTCTGACCTTTCTGATTACCAGGACATGCCCATATCAGCCTATGAGGATGCAGATTCAGAGGAATCGATTCCTTCTGCCTCCTCTCTAGAGAATTTTTGTTTTGGTGAAACCTTGCATTCCTTAAGAGAACATTTCCATTGGGAATTCCAAGACCATCCTCAGTCCAAAAAGAGACTCAGAGAATTTTTAGAGTTGCCTCAGCACAGGCCTTTAGCTATACCCCCTGTCTTGGATGTTGTGGATGACATTTTTATGGAATCCAGTCTTACTCCTGATACCTTACCTCTGGCCCCTAGGAAGCCTGACGGGTACTACAGAATGCCTGATTCCCACAAGTTTCTTTTCAAGAATCCTACTGCTGATCCAGAGATCATTTCCCAGGGACCTAAAGCTATTAAGGCTACTACAGCCAAAAATCCTACCCCTTCAGACAGAGATTCCAGAGCTTTAGACAGATGGGGTAAGAAGGTATATACCTCTGCAACTCTTGCTAGCAGGGAATTGAATTGCCAGTTTCACATGCTGAAGTACCAGCAACATATTATGGAACTAATTAAACAAAAAATGGTAATATTTCCAGATTGTGCAGAAAATAAAGATTTGCAAGAGCTTATGCATTCTGCAAACCAAGTTAGTAAGCATACTTTGCAGTGTGGTTTTAATGCCCTAGAAGCATCCTGCAGAGCTACAGTCACTGGCTCTGTACTGAGAAGACATGCTTGGCTGAAGGAGGAGACCTTGCCAGATCATGTCAAATCCAAATTACTAGATGCTCCTTTATATAAGAACTGTTTGTTTGGCACAAAAGCAGAAGAAGTTCTTAAAAAGATGGAAGAAAAAGCGAAATCTATGCAAACTGTTAAAGAATTCTTACAAATGCAACCACCTAGATTCAGTAGGCATTGGCCTTCAAAACACTGGGCCTTTCTGGTTCCCTCCAAGCCTTCCCAAACACGACCCAGGGGAAACAGACCACCCAGACTACAGTCTCAGGGTATGCAGAGATCTAAGCAGTGGGGTGTCCCCACCCTTAAAACAGGGAGTAGTAAGCCACCCCCCTATGGAAAAAGTTTGCAATAACTTCTCGATTCTGCTTTCCAGCCCTGCCCAATTGCTTGTGCCACTAGTAGGAAAACTTGCCCTTCATGCGAAAAATTGGATGTCCATCACTCAGGACTGATGGATCCTCAACATTGTATCCCACGGGTACAAATTTTACTTCCATTCACTGCCAACCCCAAGCAAGTTTCCAGACCTTTCTCCAAACCAGTGGGCAGAGGCTCAAACGAAGTACTTTCCTTGCTCAATATCAGAGCTATTCAGCCTGTTCCAGTAGAACAAAGGGGTCAGGGTTTCTACTCCAGACTATTCCTGGTACCCAGGAAAGAGGGCTCTTGGGGCCCAATCCTGGATCTTTCAATTCTCAACACCTTCCTAGTGGTCCCAAAATTCAAGATGCTTACCCTGCAACAGCTTCTCCCTATGCTAGCCAAGGATGCCTGTTTAGTCACCCTAGACTTAAAAGAAGCTTATCTGCACATCCCCATAAGGGAGTCTTGCAGGAAATATCTATGTTTCGGGGCAGGATCTATGCATGATCAGTTCTCTGCATTTCCCTTTGGCTTATCTACTGCGCCCAGGGTATTCACAAAATGCCTGGCTCCAGCCATTGCATACTGCAGGCAGAGAAATATCCACATTTACCCATACTTGGACGACTACCTGATTCAGGCAGACAGTCAGGAATTGCTGCTTCAGCAACTGGCATTTGTAAAAAGCCTACTCACCTCATTGGGGCACACCATCAACGAAAAGAAATCACAACTGGTACCAAGTCAAAAGATTGTATTCCTGGGAGCAAGCTTGGACACAACTTCCCAGATTGCATTTCTCACTTCAGAAAAACATGTCTGTCTGACAGACTACTTCAAACAAATGGCCACCAGAACCCAGCTATCTGCAAGAAAAATACTGCAAGCCCTAGGGTTGATGGCCTCATGTATTCTGCTAATTCCATATGCAAGTCACTGCATATGAGGAAACTTCAGTGGTACTTAAAAAAAAGTCTTTGGTGCCAGCATTCTCAGGACCTGGAAATTATCATTCCTATTATACCTTGTCTAAGGGCAGAGTTCCTTTGGTGGGCAGAAGCATGCAACCACAACAAGGGTCTGCATTTTACTCAACCTCACGCCACCCAAACCCTGACCACAGATGCATCAGACTATGCATGGGGGGCTCACATGGTGGGCAAATGCATTCAGGGCCACTAGAGCCCAAGGCAAATTCTCCTGCACATCAATCAAAAAGAGATGCTAGCTATACAGAATGCTCTGACAGCTTTCAGATACCTAATCCTTCCAGGACAACTACTGATAAAAACAGACAACACCACAGTTATGTGGTACATAAACAAGCAGGGGGGAACTCCTTCCTACCCACTCTGCAGGTTAGCCATGGCCCTGTGGAAAACTGCCTTGGACAACCAAGTCCATCTATAAGCTCATTTCCATAAGCAGAAATCTCCTAGACCCACACGAGTGGAAATTGGAGCCCAGCACAGTCAACCTTCTGATCCAGAGGTGGGGGACCCCAGAGGTGGATCTCTTCGTCTCCCCCCCGACAACCATCAGTTAAGCAAATTCTGCACCAAGAACCCTCACAGCAGGGCCTGGAAGGTGGATGCCCTGTCCTTTCTATGCGAAAACCTCTCAATCTATGCCTTTCCCTCTCTGACCCTTCTCTCGAGTACTACTGAGGATAAAACAAGACAGGCCAAGGACAGTTCTGATTGCCGCAGACTGGCCACACCAGCACTGGTACCCACTCCTGCACAGCCTGACAATGGTGCCACCCTGGCACCTACACCAGACTCCTACCGTGCTGTCACAACAGGAGGAGCAGATTTTGCATCCACAATTGCAAACCCTAAATCTTGCAGCCTAGCTTATTCCTTGAATACTCCACCAGCAACTCTAAGCAAACAGGTGCTGGACGTCATTCTTGAAGCCAGAAGGCCTAGTACTAGGAAATCGTAATGCTGAAAAGTGGAAAAGATATTGTTCTTGGATTCAGTCTAAAGAAAAGGACACAGCAGTGCTCTCCTTACCTCTAATCCTGGATTACATAGCAGAGCTACTCCACAGAGGCCTATCTTTCTCCTTCATTAAGATTCATGCCTCTGCCATTTCAGCTCATTACAATACTGAGCCACCTCTATTTTCTCACTCTCTCATCAAACAGTTCCTGAGAGGGGCTAACAATTTAAGGCCTCCAAGGAGAGCACCCACCCCTGCTTGGGACCTTAACTTTGTGCTGGAAAAACTCACCCTTCCCCCTTTTGAACCTGCTGCTTCAGCAGAGTTAAAATTCCTCTCTTGGAAGACAGCCTTGCTTCTAGCCATCACTTCAGCTAGAAGAGTGTCTGAGTTACAGGCACTGATGGCTGTGGAACCCTTTATTATTTTCCATGCTGACAGGGTTTCTCTCAGGACTAACCCTTCCTTTTATGCCTAAGCTGGTGTCCAGTGTGGCTCTGAACCAATCCATTCATTTGCCAACCTCTTCCCTAACCCTCAGAATAAAGGAGAAAGGATCCTGCACTCTTTGGACGTGCACAGACAGCAGGGATTTAGAGAGTTGGGCAGTATTTCCAAACAGAAGTTATAAATCCTGTCAAACATTTGTCTTAGTTTATTGTGAGCTGTTACTTTGTCAACTTTGAATATTAATCCTTGGGCACAACTCCTGTCTTCCTTAAAAGAAAAACAAATAAGACTTGATACTTTTTTTAAGATTTTTGTTCAGGCCACCATTAGATCAGAAAGTTGGGGAAATTCTCTAAAATGCATCTCACAGCATCTATAATGTTATGGCTTCTGTCCCTCCCCCCAGTCCTCTGACATGGTTTGTATTTTTCCACAGTTATTAGTAAGTGTCATGGCCAGGTAAGGTTTTCTGAAAGGATGCAAGGAAAGGTAAAGCTGAACAGCAGTCCTAAATTTCTTTCCCTGACCATAATTGCTGGAAAAGGAAGAAAAAAGTAGTGTACATAGTGTGGGCATCCCAGGATGGATAAAAAACAGGGGGTGCACTGGAGGATACATGTAGAGGGAGGTGCAACAGTAGGCAGTGGAGGGGAGTACGACAGAGCCCTTTGCCTAGGACCCATTTTCAGCTAAGGCCAGCCCTGTGGACATGGCTGTTGTACTGTATCTTCATTGCAACTAAGTACCAGTCATTTTGAACACCCCTGTGTGAGATGGGCCAATGTTATAAGTTACACAGGTCTGTTGTAATGTTGGACAGTTGTAGCACACTGCACCTAAAACTGTGCAGCATGAACTAAAAGATTGCTTAGGGGAGGGTGGCAGTGACATGGTGATAATTAAATTGAAGCCCCAACTTGATATTTGTTGAAAGCCTCAAAAATGTTAACATTGGCCCTGGCTATTTGAACTGACACTTCACTGTTTACATGTATCAAATGCCATGGGAGATGACATCTTCTATGCTTCCATCCTCTGCCTAGAGATCCAAAATTCCTAAATAATCTAGCTGCAGTACTTTTTGTTGTTCATATGGACAAAGCCATTACCTGCTTAACCCATAGTTTTTCCCATTAAAGCATATTGCCTTAAAATTTGTGTAGTTTGTAGAGCACTTTCAGTTTAATGGTGGAAGCCAGGCATAAACTCTGCGCTCAAAATTAATTTCCTGTGGTTCTGTTAAAAGCACTTGTTTTAAAATTTGTAGCATGAAACTGTTAGAATTTCATTGCTGAGTAATGGACATGTAGCTCTTTGTAGCCTGTGGAAAACGTTGTACCCGATTGTTTGATCATCTGCTGTGTCAGCTTTATCATGCATTCTTCATTTAAGCAAGATTTATGACAAAGTCTGCTGCTGTGTTTTGTACCAGCTGTAGAATCACGTTTTTGTTTACAGTGGATGTGTGTGGTCATCCTAGGAAAGGGCTTAATTATGGCCATTGCAGACTGTGTACTCCTTATCAATTCCACTAGCAAATTAAACAAATGTTTATCCCTCTTTGATAAAACTAGTTGACTCTCAGATGGACAGTACTGCGACTACCTGCATTTATCATGTAGAAGCTTCTCAACATAGGTTCCTGCTTTCCACTTGCTTATAGTCTGTTTTCATTCTGTGATGATGTCTGTCAGTTCCTTTACCTCCTGCTTGCTTAAATGTCTCACAGCACTCACTGCAGTGTGGTAATGAGACATTCACCATTCATGAACCCCAAATTTGTAACACTGATTCATCCTCTCACTTGGTATATGGGGCATGTGTTAGGACGATACCGTCACTGAGCTACAGGTCTTTGTCCTGGAATTTTATTTATTTGTTTAAATTTGTTTACTGTTGTAGAGCAGCACTCCATGAGGACTTATTCAGGCTCAACCAAGGTGTCACACACAAGACAGTCAATACAGAGTACATAGCAAAACATTACAACAGATCTTACTAATAAAACATTTACTTCCTTCCCAAAGTCTACCAAGATTTCTGCAAATTGTAATTGTGGCAATACTTTAAAATAGCTAGTCTTTAGTGGTTTAGATTATGTCATTATTGCTGAAACTGTGACATAGTGCTTTTTAACAAGGTCGAGCTTGAGAGTCTTCTTGAGCTGTAGGAGATTGAGGCAGTCTCTAATGGAAGGGAGTACAGATTGCTAAAAATTTTTTTTTTTACAAGAAACATCTTAATTGAATTGTCACTTATGATTATGATAAATGAAAACATACTGTATTGACATTTTCAGTTGCAAACATTATATATCACTTACAGTCTTCTATGCAGTCATTGTCAGTCAAACATTACAAAGCTCATTCAGTTCCTGCCTTCCCTTAAACCTCATTCCTCCTCCAAAACATTATTTTACATGTATTGATCCAATATTTCCAGCTTGTTAGAACTGTGTTCTTTTTCTTATCTTACTTTATTTTATATATACAAAGATGCTGGTTTGTATGTAATTGCATCTAATAATCAATATTATTTTTGTTTTATTAGGAGGATAGGTGAAGTATAATACTTATTAGCTTGTATATATGTGTGTGTGTGTATGCACGTATACATACACACACGTGTTTATATTTCAAAATGGTTAATCTATTGTTTCTGTGGCATAGAAGTACACTGCTAGTTTTATGTGAGTGAAATACTCCTGTCTTTTTAAAAATGTATGTGCAGCCTTGTAGGGGGGCACTTGAGTGGTTTAATCCATAACTATTTAAGTTTGTCTTTGTATTGTTTTTTTATTCTGATGAAGTGATTGGATGACAAGTGCTTAATGCTGTGTTTTTATATTTAAAATAAACCTAGATTTGTGTTCCGGACTGTCTGTCGCCTTTTATGTTTTTGGAGCTTTAGTTTGTGTTTGTTTTCTGGCTTTTGGTGGTTTGATCCAATATTTCCTATTTTTCCAATATAATTTACTCCTACCCTTTTCTAACTGTCCCACTTCCATATTTCTTCGTGTTTCACTGTTGCAGTCATCACATTTGGGTTATCTGCTTGCAGTAGCCCTCAGTCTCAGCTGAATTATCAAAGTCTTGGGTCCTTTGTCGGTTGCTGTCTCATCTTCCATGACGTCAGGTAGTTAGGGGTATAAAGCATGCAGCCGATGCCATTACATCAGTCTTTCTTGCCGTGTGGTGCCCGAAGCAGAAACAGTTCGCAAGTGCTGGTCGGCCGACTCCTGAAATTTTTGTTTTTGAGTTTCAGATCCGAAGTCTTCAAATAAGCTAAGTACCCCATTGGGGATCCTTTTTCTTGCTCTTAACTGATGTCAGTAAAAGTTAACAATTGTATTTCTTGTGGAAAGCAAAAACCTCACAAAGATTTTCATTCGTACTGCATTCCTTGCTTATGCCCAGACCACGACTTATCTCGCTGTCGGTTTTGTGCCTTATTCAAACCTCAAACTATTCATCGTCGGTTCATTTACACATCTAAATATTTTGGTACTCGGTTCAATTATCCAGAAATGGCTTTGGTAAGCCACCCGACTACTGACATCTGAAAAAACGCAAAGATAAAGACAGAGACAGACCGCTTGGGTCCAAAGCTGCTGACGACGCTTCTCCTAAGCTAGTCATCAGTTCACCAGTACTCAGTGAGGTGCTTTCGCAGCCCCTGATACCTGCTACTTCAGATTCGCAGGCCTCTACTGAGACCCATTCGGAGTCCGGTATGCCACAAGATGCTTCTTCGACTGTGGAACCTGTGGATGTCTCTACCTTGGATGGGTCCGGAGTCGCTGTGCAGGAACCGGCTTCTGAGGGTGTCTTCAGGCCTACTGACTTGCATATTAAACCAATGTCATCTTCGTCTTCAAGGCCTAAAACTCGATTCATTCCTAGAAAACTGACACCCAGACTGCATGGTCAGGCCCCTATGCCCAAAAAACAAATAAGAATGGCTGAAGACCTTATTACTCTAATCAGGGGAAGCTATCCTTCCCCCTCTAAGAGACGTAGGACTGATTTTCCTTCTGATTCTTCTGATCAGGATTCTGAAATTTTTGTTTTCTCTGATGACCAGGATTTGCCCTTATCTACCTATGAGAATTCTGATGCAGAGGACTCCATTCCCTCTGCTTCCCCTCCAGATGATTTCTCTTTTGGTGAAACCTTGCATACTCTTAGGGAGCATTTTCACTGGGAAAGCCAGGATTACTCTGACTCCAGAAAGAGGCTTAGGGAATTCTTACTCCTGCCTCAACACAGGCCTTTAGCTGTCCCTCCTTTACTGGACATGGTAGATTATGCCTTCTCGGAATCTAGCCTGGCCCCTGACTCTTTACCTCCTGCTCTCAGGAAACCTGATAGGTATTACAGGGTACCTGACTCTCACAATTTCCTCTTTAAAAATCCTACTGTGGATCCTGAAACCATTTCTCAGGGACCCAAGGGCATTAAGGCTACTACTGCCAAAAATCCTACCCCCTCTGATAGAGATTCCAGGGCGCTGGATAGATGGGGTAAGAAGGTATACACTCCTGCAACCTTGGCCATTAGGGCCTTAAACTTCAGTTTCATATGTTAAAGTATCAGCAGCATATTATTGGATTGCTTAAACAGAAAATTATGTTGATTCCTGATTGTGCTGAAAATAAAGATTTACAGGATTTAATGCATTCTACTGAACAAGTTGGAAAACATACTTTGTAGTGTGGTTTTGATTCATTAGAGGCATCTTGCAGGGCTGCTGTCACTGGGTCTGTACTTAGAAGGCATGCTTGGCTTAAGGAGCAATCTCTGCCAGAACATGTTAAATTACTGGATGCTCCCTTAAACCAAGACCGCCTGTTTGGCAACAAAGCAGAAGTAGTACTTAAAAAGATGGAGGAAAAAGCTAAATTTATGCAAACTGTTAAAGATTTCCTGCAAGTACAGCCTCCCAGATTTAGTAGGCATTGGCCCTCTAAGAATTGGTCCTTTCCTGCCTCTTCCAGGCCTTCTCAGTCCAAACCCAGAACCAGCAGAGCACCCAGGCTTCAGTCCCAAGGTACTCACAGGCCTAAGCAGTGGGGGGCTCCCACTTCCAAAGTAGGGAGTAGTAAGACCTCCCCCTATGGTAGACTGTCTCAGTGACTTAACTTTAAACCATCCAAGTCCTGCTCAACTGACTGTTCCTTTTAAGGAGAAAGATTGCTCTGCATGCAAAAAAATTGGGAACTCATTACCCAGGACAAATTGGTTTTAAATATAGTTTCCCAAGGATATAGATTCCACTTCCACTCCTTACCAACCCCAAACGGTTGGCCAGACCTACCCCCAAATCAGTGGGCAGAGGGTCAAAAGCAAGTTCTCTCTCTTTTAAGCATCACCGCTATTCAACCTGTCCCAGAAGAAGAATGGGGGCAAGGTTTCTACTCAAGACTTTTCCTGGTACCCAGAAAAGACAATTCCTGGCATCCTATCCTGGACCTGTCTATCCTAAACACATTTTTGGTAATCCCAAAATTCAAGATGCTAACTCTTCATCAGCTGCTTCCCATGCTAGGCAAATATGCCTGGTTGGCAACACTGGATTTAAAGGAAGCCTACCTGCACATCCCAGTAAGGAAATCTTGCAGAAGATACCTACACTTCAGAGCAGGCTACATGCACTATCAATTCTCTGCACTGCCCTTTGTGAATACCCTGGGCGCAGTAGATAAGCCAAAGTGCCTTTCATTTTGCAGGCAAAGAAATATTCAAATATACCCATACCTGAATGATTGTCTAATTTAGGCAGAAAGCCAGGACATACTATTAAATCATCTGGCATTTGTAAAGAAATTGCTAACGTCTCTGGGGTACACCATAAACGAAAAGAAATCACATCTTGTACCCAGCCAACAAATTGTATTCCTGGGAGCAAGCCTGAATACAACTTCCCAGATGGCCTACCTCACGCCAGAGAAACAAGTTCATTTGACAGTCTACTTCAAACTACTGGCCACAAAGACCCAGCTATCTGCAAGGAAAATACTGTAAACTCTAGGGTTCATGGCCTCTTGCATTCTACTAATTCCATATGCAAGACTGCATATGAGGAAACTACAATGGTATCTAAAAAGCCTATGGTGTCAACATTCTCAGGATCTAGAATCAATGATTCCTATCATACCTTGTCTACAGATAGAGTTCCTTTGGTGGGCAGAGGCCTGCCACCAAAACAAAGGACTGCCATTCACTTTACCCCCTGCTGCCCAAACCCTAACAACAGATGCATCAGACTATGCGTGGGGGGCTCACTTGGCAGGGCAGTGCATTCAGTGCAAATGGAACCCAAATCAAATGCACCTGCATTTCAATCAAAAAGAAATGTTAGTTGTACAGAATTCTCTGACAGCCTTCAAGGACCACATTCTTCCAGGACATTTATTGGTAAAGACAGACAACACCACTGTTATGTGGTACATAAACAAGCAGGGGGGAACCCACTCATACCCTCTCTGCAGACTAGCCAATGACTCTGTGGAACACAGCCTTGAGCTACCAAGTGCACCTACAGGCTCAATTCCTGCCAGGAAAGCTAAATACACAGGCAGACAACCTAAGCAGAAATCTCATGGACCCGCACGAGTGGAAACTGGAACCAAAGATATTCAACATGTTGAGAAGTAAATGGGGGAGCCCAGAGATAGACCTGTTTGCCTCCCCCCAGAACTACCAGTTGGACAAATTCTGCACAAGGACTCCCCCACAAACAAGCTTGGAAAGTGGATGCCCTGTCCTTCACCTGGAAAAACCTATCAGTTTATGCCTTTCCCCCTCTGCCTTTCCTCTCCAAGGTACTGCTAAAGATCAAACAGGACAAACCAAGGACAATACTGATTGCACCAGACTGGCCATGCCAACACTGGTACCCCCTCTTGTGTAGCGTGTCACTGCTGGCACCATGGCACCTGCCTCAGACCCTTGCCCTGCTGTCCCAGCAGGAGGGCCAGATTCTGCACCCACAGCTTCAAACCCTGAACTTGGCAGCCTGCCTAATTACCTGATGTTCTTCATGTTTCACTGTTGGAGTCATTACATTTGGGTAATCCTGCTGGCAGGTTGCCCTCAGTCGGCCTGAATTCCAAAGTCCTGGGTCCTGCGTCGGCCGCTGTCACCCCTTCCCTGACGTCAGGGGTATAAAAGATGCGACCGACGCCATTTTCTTTAGTCTTTCTTGCCGTGCGGTGCCCGAAGCAGAAGCAGTTCGCAAGTGCCGGTCAGCCGACTCATGAGATTTTCAAGTTCGAGTTTCAGATCCAAAGTCTTCTGTAAAGCTTAGTACCCCATTGGGGAAATTTATTCTTGCTCCAGACCAATGTCAGAAAAAGTTAATAATTGTATTTCTTGTGGGAAGCAAATACCTCATAAGGACTTTCATTCTTACTGTATTCCTTGCCTAGGCCCTGACCATAACATTCCATTTTGTCAGTTTTGTGCTAGATTTAACCAACGCACTAAAGTGTCTGTATGATTTTGCATTAAACTATTTTGGACGTAGGTTTAATTATCCAGAAATGTCGTTGGATAGCCATCCGACTACCAGAGTTCACAAAAAACGCAAAGAAAAAGATAGACAACCGAGGCCCAAAACCAATGACAAAGCTTCTCCTAAGCCAGTCGCCGGTTCTCAGTGAGGCGCTTTCGCAGCCCCTGACGCCCGCTACTTTAGAGTCGCAGGCTGCTACCGACTCCCACGTGGAGTCTGCTATGCCTCTGGAAACTCAAGGTATTGGAGCCTCGCACGCTATTCCTTCAGATGGGTCTGGAGCCGTTGAGCAGGCACCGGCTTCTGAGGGTGTATTCAGACCTAAACATCTATACATTAAACCGACTTCAAAGGCAAAGACTAAAGCACCTTCAAAGGCAAAGAAGCAAACCCAAGAGCCACGTGGACAGGCCTCCATACCCAAAAAGCAGATGCTCAAAATGGCCAAAGACTTGATTACCTGGATCAGGGGTTCCCATACCCCTCCTGATAAGAGGCCTAGGCAAGAGACTGACCATGAATCTTCAGATCAGGTTTCCATTTCTTCTGATTCCTCTTCTGATCAGGAATATTCTCTTTCCCCCTATGAGGATTCTGATGCTGAAGAATCTATACCTTCACCTTCTCCTCCAGAGGACTATTCTTTTGTGGAAACCTTGCATACCATGAGGGAGCATTTCCACTGGGAGAGCCAAGATTTTTCAGAATCTAAAAAGAGGCTCAGGGATTTTCTGTTACTACCTCAACACAAGCCACTAACCATCCCGCCTGTGTTAGACATTGTAGATGATGTGTTTTTGGAGTCTAGTCTTACTCCCGAATCCTTACCTCCAGCTCCTGTTAAGCCTGATAGATATTACAGGGTTCCTGACTCACATAAATTCCTTTTTAAAAAACCCTGCTGCAGACCCAGAAACTATTTTTCAAGGTCCCAAAAGAGTTAAGGCGTCCGCTGCAAAAAAAACCCTACCCCCTCAGAGATTCTAGGGCACTGGATAGATGGGTAAAAAGGTTTACACATCTGCTACCTTGGCTATAAGGGCCTTAAACTGTCAGGTTTCATATGCTCAAATATCAGCAACATGTCATGGCATTGCTTAAACAGAAAATGTTGTTAAACTCTGAAAGTGCAGAAAACCCGGAAATGCAGGATTTATTGCATGCAGCTGAACAAGTTGGAAAGCATACTTTGCAATGTGGTTTTGATTCTTTAGAGGCCTCCTGCAGGGCCGCAGTTACAGGTTCTGTAATTAGGAGGCATGCTTGGTTAAAGGAACAAATCCTGCCTTATCATGTTAAAGTTGAATTATTAGATGCACCTTTACAGCATGATACTTTGTTTGGTGTTAAGGCAGAAGAGGTGTTAAAGAACATGGAGGACAAAGTTAAATCTATGCAAACTGTCAAAGATTTTTTACAAGTACAGCCACCTAGGTTTAGTAGACACTGGCCAACAAAAAAGTGATCCCTTCCTGTGTCAGACAGTCCTCAAGGAGGCAGACGCAGACGCCCAAGAGGCAGATCCCAGGCGCAAGGTTCATTCCGCTCAAAACAATGGGGGGCTTCTACCTCCAAAATTGGAGAAGACAAATCACAACCATTCAGGAAACAGTCCCAATGACTTCCCCCTGCCTGCACCAAGCACTTATCTCCTGGCAGCCCCCTTAGGGGGAAAATTAGCACTTTTTTTCTCATAATTGGCACATTATAACCCAGGACAAGTGGGTCTTAAATATCGTGTCACAAGGCTACAAGTTCCATTTCCATACCCTGCCAAAGGCAAACGGCTGGCCAGATCTGCCACAAAATCAATGGGCAGAGGCACAAAAACAAGTCTCATCCCTAATGAACATGGGGCCATTCAACTAGTACCAGAGCAAGAGTAGGAACAAGGACTGTTCTTGGTACCCAGAAAGGACAAGGCCTGGACGCCAATACTGGACCTATCTATTTTGAACATATTCCTGGATATACCAAAATTCAAGATGTTGACTTTGCAGCAGCTTCTGCCCATGCTGGGCAAGAACGCTTGGCTTGTGACTTTAGACCTAAAAGAGGCATACCTGCATGTCCCAATCAGACAAATATGCAGAAGATACCTCAGATTCAAGGCTGGTTCAGTGCATTACCAATTCTCTGCACTGCCCTTTGGCTTATCTACTGTGCCCAGGGTCTTTACAAAGTGCCTGGCACCAGTAATTGCATTCTGCAGACAGAGAGGAATACAAATATATCCATACTTGGACGACTGTCTAATTCAAGCAGAGAACAAGGACATTCTTCTACAGCATCTGGCGTTTGTGAAAAGACTTCTAACATACCTAGGGTACATAGTCAATGAAAGGAAATCAAAACTAGTACCCTCTCAAGAGATAATATTCCTGGGTGCAAGCTTAAATACAACTGCCCAGATGGCTTATCTCACGCCAGACAAACAAAGGCAACTGACTACCTATTTCAAAATGCTGGCAACAAAGGCCCAGTTATCTGCAAGAAAAATTCTGCAAGCTTTGGGCTTCATGGCATCCTGCATCCTACTAATTCCACATGCAAGACTGCATATGAAGAAACTTCAATGGTACCTAAAAAGTGTTTGGACTCAACATTGCCACAGCCTGGAAACTATGATTACTCTCATTCCCTGCCTGCAACAGGAGTTTCGATGGTGGGCAAAGGCTTGTCACCAAAACGAGGGACAGCCATTCACATTACCCCCAGTCAGGCAAACCCTAACAACGGATGCATCAGATTACGCCTGGGGGGCCCACATGGCAGGAAGATGCATTCAGGGCACATGGACCTCAAACCAAATGCATCTACATATCAATCAAAAAGAGATGCTAGCTGTTCAAAATGCTCTGACAGCCTTCAAGAACCGACTTCATCCATGACAACTACTGTTAAAGACAGACAACACCACGGTCATGTGGTATATAAACAAGCAGGGGGGCACTCATTCTTACCCTCTTTGCATACTAGCCATGACTTTGTGGGGCACAGCATTGACTTACCAAGTACACCTGCAGGCACAATTCCTGCCAGGATGGAACAATACTCTGGCAGACGACCTAAGCAGAAATCTCATGGATCCCCAAGAGTGGCACCTGGATCCACAAGTCTTCAGCATGATAACAAGGAAATGGGGATGCCCGGACATAGATCGATTTGCCACCCCTCACAACTACCAACTAAAAAGATTCTGCACAAGGATTTATCACAGACAAGCATGGAAAGTGGCCGCCCTATCTTTCAGCTGGAAAAACCTATCTGTATATGCATTTCCCCCTCTGCCTCTCCTCCCCAAGGTACTCCTAAAGGTCAGACAGGAGAAGCCAAGGATGATACTAATTGCCCCAGACTGGCCCCACCAGTACTGGTATCCAATACTAAGGAGCTTGTCTCAATGTCCAGCTTGGACCTTACCTCAGATACCTCATCTACTGTCCCAGCAAAACAATCAGATCCTGCACAGCCAACTCAGGACTTTAAACCTGGCAGCATGGTGGATAATGTAGTCATACAAAACACACCTCTCAGTAAAGCTGTGATGGATGTCATTTTGGAGGCCAGAAGGCCTAGTACTAGAAAATCTTATGCTGGAAAATGGAAGAGATTTTGTGCTTGGAAACCGGCACAAGGAACCGATACAGCTTTGCCAAATATTCCTCAGATTTTGCAATACTTAACTGAGATGCTGGACAAAGGTCTATCTTTTTCATCTATTAAAATTCATGCCTCTGCCATTTAGGCTCATTACAATACAGAGCCACCAATCTTTTCTAATCCCTTACTAAAACAGTATCTCAGTGGAGCCAAAAACTTAAGGCCTCCAAGAAGATCACCAATGCCTGCATGGGACCTCAGCTATGTCTTGGAAAAACTCACTATGCCACCTTTTGAGCCAGCTGCTATGGCTGATATAAAGTTTTTATGTTGGAAAACACCTCTGCTCCTAGCAATAACTTCTGCAAGACGAGTTTCAGAGCTTCAGGCACTCATGGCTGTGGAACCTTTTATCATTTTTTATCCAGGCAGGGTGTCTCTGAGGACAAACCCAACATTTATGCCTAAGGTGGTGTCCAGTGTGGCTCTTAACCAAACTATTCATCTGCCAACTTTTTATCCAAATCCACAGAACAAGGGGGAGAGAATTCTGCATTCTTTGGACGTACACAGACAGCTTAGATTCTACTTGGACAGAACCAAAGTTTTCCGAAACACAGAACAGTTAGTAGTGGCATATGCTGCAGGATCACAAGGAAAGGCTATCTCCAAGCAGACTATTTCCAAGTGGATAGGCCACTGCATTAATTTCTGCTACTTGCACCATGGCAAGCCAGTGCCTAAGGGCATTAGGCCACATTCAACCAGAGCTGCAGCCACTTCAGCAGCCTTTTTAAGGGGATTACCAACCAAGGACATTTTAGAGGCTGCTACTTGGAGTTCAGTGCACACCTTTACCAAGCACTATCATCTGCCACTCTACTCTAAATCCAGGGCAAGCTTTGCCACTGCAGTTCTGCAGGGCCTCATAGCCGCTCCTAATGCTGTTTAGCTCCAGCCTCCCATCCATAGCTTTGGGACTCTACCCAAATGTAATGACTGCAACAGTGAAACACGAAGAACATAGTACAGTTGTGTACACTTACCATAAATGTAGATGTTTGAGTGTATTCACTGTTGCAGTCCAGGTTACCCACCCGCCATCCCCCTTTTTTCTGATGGAACCTATGTGGTGTATTTGCTTGTAGTTGAAGGTAAAGTTTATATTGGTGCATGTATTTATATGTATATAAATTTTGGCTACCCTTTTAGGGGGCACCTGATATCTGGGGCAAGAAAAACTAAAGAAAACGGCGTCGGCCGCAGCTTTTATACCCCTGACGACCTGATGTCAGGGAAGGGGTGACAGCGGCCGATGCAGGACCCAGGACTTTGGAATTCAGGCCGACTGAGGGCAACCTGCCATCAGGATTACCCAAATGTAATGACTGCAACAGTGAATACACTCGAACATCTACATTTATGGTAAGTATACACAACTGTACTATCTCTCCGTTACCATCCCTAAGTAAGCAAGTGATGGATGTCATTCTGGAGGCAAGGAGGCCTAGTACTAGAAGATCCTATGCTGAAAAATCAAAAAGATTCTGTTCTTGGAGCCAAACTCAGGGGATGGGCACAGCAGCGCCCAGTTTACCCCATATTCTTTAATACTTAACTGAGATGCTTCACAAGGGCCTTTCCTTTTCCTCCATCAAAATTCATGCCTCAGCGATTTCAGCTCATTACAATACAGAACTACCCCTCTTCTCTCATCCACTGCTGAAGCAATTCCTCAGAGTGGCCAAAAACTTAAGACCACCCAGGAGAGCCCCTACTCCAGCCTGGGACCTTAACTTTGTATTGGAAAAGCTCACTCTACCTCCCTTTGAGCCAGCTTCAAACGCAGAGTTGAAATTCTTTCTTGGAAAACAGCCTTCCTTCTAGCAATCTGTTCAGCAAGAAGGGTGTCTGAATTACAGGCCTTCATGGCAGTGGAGCCATTCATCATCTTTCGTGCTGACAGGGTGTCCCTCAGGACCAATCCCTCCTTCGTGCCCAAGGTGGTATCCAGTGTGGCCCTTTATCAGTCCATTCATTTGCCAACCTTCTTTTCTAATCCACAGAACAAAGGGGATCAGATACTGAACTCCTTGGACGTGCACAGACAACTTAGATTTTACTTGGACAGGACTAAGACTCTCAGGAAATCTGAACAGCTGCTAGTTGCATTTGCTGCAGGGGCAGAGGGGAAGGCCATTTCAAAGCAAAGCATTTCTAAGTGGATAGGCCATTGCATTCATTTCTGCTATAAGCACCATGGAAAACCTACCCCACAGGGGATAAGACCACATTCAACCAGGGCTGCATCTACCTCTACAGCCTTTCTCAGAGGTGTCCCTACCAGGGACATCCTAGAAGCTGCTACCTGGAGTTCTGTATATACCTTCACCAAGCATTACCACTTGCCAGTTTTTTTCTAAATCCAGAGCTGGCTTTGCCACTTCAGTCTTGCAGGGCCTTATAGCTCGTCCTAATGCCATCTAATTACCTCCTCCTATCCTTAGCTTTGGGAATCTACCCAAATGTGATGAATGCAACAGTGAAACACTAAGAACATAGTACAGTTGTGTACACTTACCATAAATGTAGATGTTCGAGTGTATTCACTGTTGCAGTCCAGGTTACCCTCCCTCCAGCCCCCTGACGTCTATTGACTATATCTCTATTCCTGTTTACTATGCTTAAAGGTTTTGGGGTATTTGCTTTTTTTGTTGGAGGTGTAACATTGTATATAATTGCTTCCCATTATGGGGGCACCTGACACCTGGGCCAAGAAAAACTGATGTAATGGCGTCTGCTGCATGCTTTGTACCCCTGACGACCTGACATCATGGAAGATGAGACAGCAACCGACGCAGGACCCAAGACTTTGATAATCAGGCCGAGACTGAGGGCTACTGCAAGCAAATAACCCAAATGTGATGACTGCAACAGTGAATACACTCTAACATCTACATTTATGGTAAGTGTACACAACTGTACTTTCTTTTATCTCTGTTAGTGTATTCACTACTTTTAGTAGAGTTGGTTTAGACTTTGATTTCCAGTCTGAAGTAGTTTACTTCATTTGATCTTCAACCTGTGGGTACCAGATCCGTATCGTAAATGAGCCGGCAACTTCACAAGCATCAGCTCCAAGCTCCTCCCCTTACCCGCAATACGCCACCACTACCTTCCAACCCTCAGATCTCGTTTGCCGCGGCTATCCAACGCATTGTGATTCTTGAGCATCAAGTTGTGAGTAGGTTTTTTCTCAGTGATTAGTGTTTTTTGTGTGTGTATTTGACAATGTAGCTTTCCTCTCCTCCTCCCTTCGCTGGTGCGTCGAGTTTAGGGCTTGTTTCTTAGTTTTTAGGTAGTTAGGTAGTTTGTAGTGGTTTGTCCTCCCCTCCCACCTCAGTCTTCTGTGTGCTTGTCTGAGTGTGTGGTAAGTGGAGTGTGTTGTTTAAAGTTTGTTTTTGTTGTTTAGTGGAATATGTCGGATCTCCCTAAACAAGTTTTCAAGGGATGCACTATGTGTGGCCGCAAATTGTCACCTGCTGATGGCCACACTCTTTGCTTGCTTTGTTTGGGTGCGGCCCATTTAGCCACTGATTGCTGTATTTGCACGGGTTTTAACCCGTGCGCCCTTAAGGATCAGTGGGTAAAATTAGTTATGAAGGGCCTGCTTCCTTCTACGGAGGCAGCCGCCTCCTCTTCTACTTTGGTCACAGCTATTGCTGTGACAGTCTGTCCTTCTACTTCTGTCCTTCCTTCTCCTCCCTCCCAGGCTGGGACTCATCCTCCTGCCTCTAAGCCTGTGGAAGCAGAGCGCAGAAAAGGCAGAGAGATGGAGAGAGAGCACAGACCTGAAAAAAGAAAGCGGTCCCCAGACCTTTCGGCTCCAACCGGACCTCCTACCAAAAGTCAGCCTAGGCACTGTGACTTCCCTCGCCGCCGATCTCCTAGATTTTCTGCATAGCCGGAGGAGCCCAGACCACCTTCTAGAGCCTCAGTTCCTCGACCCGCCAGGTTAGAGTCCGTGGCTTCGTCGCGGTCCACCCGCAGTATCTCTGAAGTCGACATGGATAAAATGATGCGGAGATTTATTCTCACACAAATTCAGATGGGAGTCTTGCCAGCCCCCTCTCCCTCTGGAGGGGGGAGCTCACTTCCCTTCTTTACACCCATATGTCCTTCTCCAATCTGACCGCAGGTTTTGGAGTACATGGATCCGAGAATGCCCCTAGTCAGGGGGTAGGTGCCGATGGTACCCGTCTCCTCAATGCTGGCAGCTGCCTGGAGCGTGTCTGATCTGACTTGTTCGGATCCGAGTGGCTCTTGGAGTCAGAGCTTGGGTGTCGGATCCAAGGAGGTGGAGCTGTTTCCATCGGCTCTGACTTTGTCGGGTCACGGCCTCCTCCTCGGAGTGCCGTCTACTTCGGGCCTGGCGTCGTATCCGGGAAGAGCGGTTCCCTTAATGGTGTCCCAGGAAGCTTGCTCTCCCTCTGCGTTCGACATTGTGACAAGGTTCTCTTCAATGTATCGAAGCCCCTGACTATATCTTCGAACTCCGCCCCGACTCCTTCTGCTTTGTCTGTGAATCCCATCATTTTCCCACAGGGACAGCCTGTGCTCGAGGAGCCTCAGGTGGTTCTCCCTGAGGAACAAGCAGTTTGCGAGCTCCCTCCAGAAAGCCCCACCAGGGAGGTTCCTCCCTAGTGTATGTGCAAGAGAAGGCACTTGGACTCCTCCCCGGGGTCCCTCACCAAGGACACTGATTTGGATGATGGAGAAGATTCTCCCAGATCACCTCCCGAGGAGATCTCCTTTGGAGACATCATGGAAATCTTGCGGCAGCGGGGAGGTTGGTCCACCCCAAAACCTTCCCCGGATGAATCTGTGTTCCTAGAGTCTTTTGACATGGGCCCGTCTACTTCCTGGGTGTCCTGTCCTGCGGATCCTTTAGTGGATTTTGTCACCTCACGGGCTTGGAAGGAGCTGGACACTGTGGAACCAGTCCCTAAACGCCTGGACAAGATATTGAGCCCCCCCCCCCCCACAGACAGACCGGTTTGGAATAAAGGGTCCCCTGTAGATGCTATGGTGGTAGCAGCTGCCACCATAAAGGAACTAGCCTAGGAGAGTTCCCCAGTCCATACTCCTGACCGTGAGTCTAGGATAATGGACCACCTAGGGAAGCGGGTTTATGCATCAGCGACTTTTTCTATCAGGGCCCTGAGCTATCTGGCCCACGTTACTAGACTACAGCGCAACCTGGTATAAGGAACTGGCTGAGTCCTCCCCCAAAGTCCATGTCGCAGGAGGACAGGGCTACGTTCTCCGCGAAGATGGCTACCTTGACAGCGGTTTCAGATACATCCATGTGACTCCTCTCACATGCGACTAAAAGAGCGGCTATGGTGGCTGGGTCCAGCATGTCCATGAGAACCCTTCAAGGCATCTTTTGCAAATGCCCCGTATGGATGGATCTTCCCTCTTTGGTATGACCGTCCGAGACACCTTAGTCCAGAGTGAGGAAAATGGGAAGACACGGTCTGCCATCGGAATCTGCGTCTCAAATCTTCAAAAATCCTTTTCCCGGAATCAGCGAGGGCAAAAGAAGATGTGGTTCTGGAAGTCTCAGTATTCCCGGGACACTTTGGGCTCTTCTTCTCCTAGAGGCAGAGGGGGACAGGATAGACACCGGCCCAGAGGCTGATGGGGTCAGAGGAATTTTGGGTCTTGAGAACAGTTATCTGACAGGCCCACACAGCAACCATGAGGGATTGCCCTACTACTCTGCTCTGGAGGCAGTCGGGGGGCACCTGTCGTTGCACCTGGCGGCATGGGAGTCCATGTCATCAGGCCATTGGGTGCTTCAGGTAATTTCCAGAGGCTAATCAATCCCGTTTGTGGTTCCTCCTATACCTTAAAAACACCTCCCAGATGTACCACCCTCGCAAAGGGAAGCAGCAGCAATAGAAGTTTCCAAGCTGCTGGAGAAACGAGCCATTGAACACATCCCCCCAGATCAGTTCAGATTGGGCATCTACTCCAGGTTTTTTTTGGTGCCAAAGAAGACGGGGGACTCAAAGCCCATTCTGGACCTATCTACTCTGAACCTGTCAGTTGCCAAAGAGAAGCTCCGGATGGTCACTTTACAGTCCATGCCGTACCTGCAACAGAGCGACTTGCATGTACTTTTTCGACCTCCAGGACGCTTACTATCACATAAAGATGCACAGAAGCTCCAGAAGGTTTCTCTGCTTCCGGCTAGGAGCCAATCATTATAAGTTTCGAGCCCAACCCTTTGGTCTCACCACAGCCCCCAGGGTATTCACCACAGTGATGGCTGTAGTAGCAGCTCACCTGAGGCTTCAGGGGGATTCAGGTCTACCCTTACCTTGGCGATTGGCTCCTTACTGCTCCCACCAAGCATCTACTTTGTTGGACCAGAGATTATTTCCTAAAGCTTGCACACTATCTAGGGATTACAATCAACACAGCCAAATCACTTCTGAATCCTGTCCAAGTGATAGAATACATAGGGGCACAGATAGACACGCTACAGACAAAAGATGTTCTTCGTGTTTCACTGTTGCAGTCATCACATTTGGGTTATCTGCCTGGAGGTAGCCCTTAGTCGGCCTGAATACCAGAGTCTTGGGATTTCTGTGTCGGATGCTGTCATTTCTTTCATGACGTCAGGACATCATAGGTATAAAACATGCAGCCAACGCCATTACATCAGTGTTTCTTGCCGTGCAGTGTCTAAAGTAGAGGCAGTTCGCAAGTGCCAGTTGGCCACCTCCTGAATTTTTCGTTTTTCAAGTTTCAGATCTGAAGTCTTCTAAAAGATAAGTACCCCATTGGGGATCCTTTTTTCTTGCTCTAACCGATGTCAGAAAAAGTTAATAATTGTCTTGCCTGTGGGAAGCAAGTACCTCGCATAGATTTTCTTTCTTACTGCGTCATCTGTTTAGGCCCACACCACGATTTTCTTCGCTGTTGGTTTTGCGCCTTGTTCAACACCCAAACTTTTCATCATCAGGCTATTTTTGTCACTAAATTTTTCTCTCTCGTTCTCCGATCTTCCAAAAAAACATAAGGATAAAGACAGAGACAGACCACATAGACCAATACTCATTGAGGTGCCTTTGCAGTCCCTGATACCCGCTTCTACAGATTCGCAGGCCTCTGCTGAGACCCTTTCGGAGTCCAGTATGCCGCAAGTTGCTTCTTTGACTATGGAACCTGCGGATGTCTCTACCTTTGATGGGTCCGGAGCCGCTGTGCAGGCACCGGCTTCTGAGGGTGTACTCCAACTTTCTGATCATATTAAATCGGCCTTTTCGTTTTTGACTAAAACTACCGAATTTCTCAGGCCTAGAGTTCGCACTTCGCCTAGAAAACCAATGCATGCTCAAGCTCCCATGCCACGGAAACAAATGCTTAGAATGGCTGATGACCTTATAACTTTAATTAGGGGAATCCAGCCTTCCCCCTCTTTAAGACAAAGGATTGATTTTCCTTCTGATTCTACAGACCGCAAGCCTGATGACTCTGCTCCGTCTGATTACCAGGACATTCCCTTTTCTACCCATGAGGATTCAGATGCTGAGGATTCCATCCCCTCTGCCTCCCCTCCAGAGGATTTTTCTTTTGGTGAAACCTTGCATACCTTAACAGAGCATTTCCGCTGGGAATGCCAGGACTACCCATAGTCAAAAATGAGACTCAAAGTTTTTAGACTTGCATCAGTACAGGCCTCTAGCTATACTCCCTGTTCTGGAGATTGTAGATGATGCCTTCTTGGAATCCAGCCTTAACCCTGATACCTTGCCTCCAGCGGCCAGGAAACCGGACAGGTACTACAGAGTACCTGACTCCCACAAGTTTCTCTTTAAGAATCCTACTGCAGATCCAGAGACCATTTCCCAGGGACCTAAAGGCATTAAGGCTACAATAGCCAAAAGCCCTACCCCTTCGGACAGGGACTCTAGGGCTTTAGACAGATGGGGTAAGAAGATCTGCACCTCTGCTACTCTTGCCATCAGGGCTTTAAATTGCCAGTTTCATATGTTAAAGTATCAGCAACATATTATGGAGCTAATTAAACAGAAAATTATTTTGATTCCTGATTGTGCAGAACATAAAGATTTACACATGTTAATGAATTCTGCTAACCAAGTTGGAAAACATACTTTGCAATGTGGTTTTGATGCCTTAGGAGCATCTTGCAGGGCTGCTGTCACTGGGTCTGTTCTTAAAAGGCATGCTTGGCTTAAGGAACATATCTCACCAGACTGTCAAAGCAAAATTACTACATGCACCAATAAATCAAGAACGCCTGCTTTGGCAATAAAGCAGAAGAAGTCCTCAAAAAGATGGAGGAAAAAGCTAAATCTATGCAAACTGTTAAGTATTTCCTACAGGTACAGCCACCTAAATTCAGTAGGCATTGGCCTTCTAAAAACTGGTCCTTTCCAGTCCCTCCCAGATCTTCAGTCCTAACCTAGGGGCAGTATACCACCACGATTACAGTCTCAGGGTATGCACAGATCTAAGCAATTGAGTGCTCCCACCTCTAAAAACATCCTATGGTAAAATCTCACTATGATTTCTCCTTAATTCTTCCAAGCCTTGCCCCAGTACTTGCACCCTTAGGAGGAAAACTTGCCCTACATGCAAAAAACTGGGAGCACATCATCCAGGACAGATGGGTATTGAACATTGTATCCCAGCAATACAGATTCTACTTCCACTCACTGCCAACCCCAAGCAGATGGCCAACCCCCCCCCCCCCAAACCAGTGGGCAAAGGCCCAAAAGCAGGTACTTTCTCTTCTCAGTATCAAGGCTATTCGACCTGTCCGAGCAGAGTATAGGGGACAAGGTTTTTACTCCAGACTGTTTCTGGTACCTAGGAAAGAAAACTCTTGGCGCCTATCCTGGATCTGTCTGTTCTCAACACCTTCCTGGAGGTTCCAAGGTTCAAGATGCTTATTCTCCAACAGCTGCTTCCTATGCTAGCCAAGGACTCCTGGCTAGCAACCCTAGACTTAAAAAGAAGCTTATCTTGCAGAAAATGCCTACGTTTCAGAGCAGGCTGTATACATTATCAGATCTCTGCACTTCCCTTAGGCTTATCTACTGCGCCCGGGGTATTCATAAAATGCCTAGCTCCAGCCATTGCATATTGCAGGCAGAGAAAAATTCAAATTTACACATACTTGAATGATTGCCTGATTCAGGCAGACAGTCAGGAATTGTTACTCCAGCACCTGACATTTGTAAGAGGCCTCTAACTTCACTGGGACACACCATCAACAAAATAAATCACATCAGGTCTAGCCAACAGTGTGTATTCCTGGGAGCAGAATTGAACACAACTTCCCAGATGGCATTCCTCACTCCAGAAAAACAAATGTATTTGACAAACTACTTCAATCTGCTGGCCACCAAAACCCAGCTATCTGCAAGAAAAATACTGCAAGCCCTAGGATTCATGACCTCTTGCACTCTACTAATTCCATATGCAAGACTGCATATGAGGAAACTTCAGTGGTACTTAAAAAGTCTCTGGTGTCAACTTTCTCAGGACCTGGAAACAATGATTCCTATCATTCCTTGCCTAAGACCTGGAAACAATGATTCCTATCATTCCTTGCCTAAGGGCAGAGTTTCTTTGGTGGTCAGAGGCCTGCTACCACAACAAAGAACTCCCTTTCACTCTACTCCCTGCCACCCAAACCCTAACAACAGACATGTCAGACTATGCATGGGGGCTCACATGGCAGGACAAGGTATTCAAGGCAAGTGGACCCCATTCCTACCCACTCTGCAGGTTAGCCATGGCTCTGTGGGACACAGCCTTGAGCAACCAAGTGCACCTGCAAGCTCAATTCCTGCCAGGCAAACTAAATTCACTGGCAGATTACTTGAGAAGAAATCTAATGGACCCACATGAGTGGAAACTGGAACCCAAATCATTCAAGCTGCTGATCCTCGGGGGGGGGGGGGGGGGGCAGCAGAGGTGGACCTCTTCACCTTCCCTCAGAACTTTCAATTGAGCAAATATTGCACCAAAAACTCCCCACAGCCAAGCATGGAAAGTGGATGCTCTGTCCTTTACATGGGAAAACCTCTCAATCTATGCCTTTCCTCCTCTGCCCCTCCTCTCGAAGGTTCTAATAAAGACCAAACAGGATGAGCCAAGTACAATCCTGACTGCACCAGACTGGTCACGTCAGCACTGATACCCACTTTTGTGCAGTCTGACAGTACTGTCACCTTGGCACCTGCCTCACACCCCCCCCCACCTGCTGTCGCAGCAGGAGGGCCAGATTTTGCATCCTCAGTTACAAACCCTGAACCTAGCAGCCTGGTTCATCCCCTGAACCCTCAGTAAACAGGTGCTGGATGTCATCCTGGAGGCAGAAAGGCCTACTACTAGAAAATCCTATTCAGAAAAGTAGAAAAGATACTGTTCTTGGAGCCAGTCTCAAGGAATGGACACAAATGTGCCCAGCTTTCCTCGTATACTAGATTACTTAACCGAAATGTTCCACAAAGGCCTATCCTTCTTATCAGTTAAGATTCATGCCTCTGCCATCTCAGCTCATTATTATACTGAGCCACCCCTCTTTTCTCATCCTCTGGTCAAACAGTTCTTGAGAGGAGCCAAAAATCTAAGACCCCCCCCCCCAGGAGAGCTCCCACTCCAGCCTGGGACCTTAACTTTGTATTGGAAAAACTCACACTTCCAGCCTTTGAGCCTGCTACTTCAACAGAGTTAAAATTCCTCTCCTGGAAAACAGCTTTACTTCTAGCCATCACTTCAGCAAGAAGAGTATCTGAATTGCAGGCTCTTATGGCCGTGGAACCCTTCATTATCTTCCATGTGGACAGGGTTCCCTCAGGACTTAACGCATCATTTATGCCAAAGGTGGTATCTAGTATGGCTTTCAACCAATCTATTCATTTGCCAACCTTTTTCCCTGATCGTCAGAATATGGGGGAAAGGATCCTGCACTCCTTGGACGTGCACAGGCAACTTAGGTGCTGTCTGGACAGAGTTAAACCTTTCTGGAAATCTGACCAGCTGCTAGTCAGTTTTGCTACAGGGGCAGAGGGCAAACCATTTCTGCATGGATAGCACATTGCATCTATTTCTGCTGCAAACATCATGAGAAACATGCCTCACAGGGGATTAGAACACATTCCACTAGGGCTACATCAACCTCTACAGCATTTCTCAGGGAAGTCCCTGCCAGGGACATCCTGGAAGCTGCAACCTGTAGCTCATTACACACCTTCACCAAGCATTATCGCTTACCTATCTTTTCCAAATCCAGAGCTGGATTTGCTGCAGCAGTCTTACAGGGCCTGCTTGTCAGTCCTAATGCTTTTTGATTGCCTCCACCCATCCTCAGCTTTGGGAATCAGCCCAAATGTGATGACTGCAACAGTGAAACACGACAAACATAGTACAGTTCTGTACACGTACCATAAATGTGTATTCACTGTTGTAGTCCTGGTTACCCTCCCTCCAGCCCCCTGACTTCTCTTTACTTCTACCTATGCTTTTTGTTTGGCATACCTTATATCATTGGTATTTGCTTTCTGCTGGGGGTGTTCCACACCATGTAATTGTTTCCTATTTAGGGGGCTCCTGACATCTGGGGCAAGAAAAACTGATGTAATGGCGTCGGCTGCATGTTTTATACCCATGACATCCTGACATCGTAGAAGAAGCGACAGCATCCGACGCAGAAATCCCAAGACTCTGGTATTCAGGCTGACTGAGGGTTACCTTCAGGCAGATAACCCAAATGTGATGACTGCAACAGTGAAATACACTCGAACATCTACATTTATGGTAAGTGTACACAACTGTACTTTTTCCTGACCACGGAGAGAGGTTAGAAACCTAAGGATGCATTTCGCCTTCATTTACCGATCTCACCTTCCCTCAGCAGAGTCTGTCTTGAGGGCCCTATGTTCTATGGCAGCTACGATAACACTCCTTCCATGTGCTCAATTACATATGCGAGTACTTCAGGGGAATCTAGTGGTGCAGTGGTCCCTGTTATATCTTCCATTGTCGCACCCAATACACCTCAGCCAAGTCTGCAGGTCGACCCTTCTGTGGTAGATGCAGTCTCTGGAAAGTTTTGAGGGACGACCTTTTGTTTCAGCTCCTGCCCAAGCCACAGTGACCACGGATGCCTCCCAATTGGGGGGTGGGGGGGCATTGCTCGGTAAGGACAGTCCAAGGCATGTGGTCCCCGATTGAGACCCGTTTGCTTATAAATGTTCTGGAGATGAGGGTGGTCCTTTTAGCATTGCAGGCCCTTCATGCCTTTCTACATCTGGGAACCATTGCAATCCAGTCAGACAACATGTCAATGGTCTGGTATATCAACAAACAGTGAGGGACCAGGTCTTACCCCCTTTGTCGCGAGGCCATGAGAGTTTGGGAATGGGTGATCTCCACTGGTCGTTTTCTGGTAGCAACGCATATTCCAGGATGGTCCAACATTCCAGCGGACAAACTAAGCCGGACTATTCTGATGCATTACGAGTGGTCTCTGATTCCTTCAGTAGTGGAGCGGATCTTTCTAGAGTGGGATCAGCCTTGCTGCGATCTCTTCGCATCTCCTTCAAACACAAAGTGCAGCGAGTTCTTTGCTCTGAACTCCCTGCTGGGGGTGTCCCCCAGAGAGACTGGTCCATGGTTGGCCTCCCTGTCTTCTTTATGCTTATTCTCCTGTACCTCTTATTCCGAAATTTCTACAGAAAACTTGTCGACTGGGGAGCAAAGTGATCCTCATTGCCCCGTTTTGGCCTCGCCAGGTATGGTTTTCCTTCCTTTGTTCTCATCTTCTAGCTCCTACTTGGATCTTGGATCCCATTCAGGATCTCATTTCACACCCCCCCCCCGAGGGTCCTTCATCCAAATCTGGACAGGCTGAAGCTCACAGCTTGGCTGCTCCAGTTCCCTTAATTGCTAGGACTCCCAGATTGTTTTCTTCAGTCAGGTTTATTCTGGTGGCAGCTCATAAGTCGTCCACCAGGAAGATTTATCGCAGTAGATGGAAGCGTTTTTTTCCTTTTGGTCTTCTCAAAGGGGTTTAGATCCATTCGTGGCTCCTATTCCGACTGTTCTTGATTTTTTGGCAAATATTTTTCAACAAGGGGCTAGCTCGTCTACAGTCAAGGTTCAACTAGTCTCCATTTCTCATTTTCACATGGATGAGAATTCTGCTTCTTTAGCCTCTTCCAGATTGTGCAAAGCTTTTATTAAAGGTACCTTTCTCTTGCGTCCTCCAGTCAAAGATCCTGTTCCCCGTGGGACCTTACTATGGTACTTCAATCGTTGGTTGCTCCTCCATTTGAACGTGCAGCAACCACAGATCTTAAGTTTTTGTCTTGGAAGACTGCCTTTCTAGTGGCTATCACCTCTGCTAGGTGGATTTCAGAACTTCAGGCGTTGTCTGTCAAGGTTCCATACATGATTTTCCACAAGGACAGGATTTCTCTTCGCACCAATCCTTCTTTTCTCCCAAAAGTAGCATCTGAGGTTAATATTAATCAAACTATCAATTTACCTGTTTTCTTTCCAAATTTTACAAACAAAATGGAGTACAAGTTGCATTTGTTGGATGTTCATAGACAGTTACGGTTCTATTTGCACAGGGCCAAAACTTTTCATAAATCTGACCAGTTGTCTTTTCTAAACCTTTTTTGGATAAACCTATCTCCAAGGTGACCATTGCTAGGTGGGTCTCCCTATGTATCCTTCAGATCTACAAGGATAAAGTTTAGTCTCCTCCGGGTCAGGTTAAAGCTCACTCGACTAGGTCCATGGCTACTTCTGCGGCCTTTAGGTTGAGAGTATCATTAGAGACATTTGTTCTGTGGCTACTTGGTCCTCATCTCATACCTTTATTTCTTAATATAAATTGGATTTGATTTCTCATAGGAGAGCATCCTTTGGTTCCGCGGTACTCCGGAATATCCTTCTATGAGAGCCACCCAGGTATTTAGTAGCTGGGGACTCTGTCCCACAGGTTGAAGATCAAATGAAGTAAACTACTTCAGATAAAGAAGATATGTACTCACTATAATGTTCCATCTGAGTAGTTCTACTTCATTTGTCTTCAACCATTCCTCCATCCTTCCCTCTGGCCTTACCATTTGGACAACATTTATAGCTGTTTTTAGGTGTGTAAGGTGTTTTGGTGATCAGGTTGTTCAGTGTAAGGTGCAGCAAACTCGATCTGAGGGTTGGAAGGTAGTGGTGGTGTATTATGGGTAAGGGGAGGGGCTTGAAGCAGATGTTTGTGAAGTTGCCGGCTTGGATCCGGTACCCACAGGTTGAAGACAAATGAAGTAGAACTACTCAAATGGAACGTTATGGTGAGTACATAACTTCTTTTTTTCTAATATTTGTTTTTTTTTAGCAGCCACCAGAATTAAACTCGTTAAGGCCTTGCTATGTCTGTGCAATTGTGATTTTGTATCACAGCTCAAAAATCACTTCCTTAGTTAAAGCAATTTGCTCACCCAGTATTTCTGACAAGAGTACTCTGCAGTAAATTCTTAGTTTGCCAACTCATTACACTCCCAGAAAATATGTTCCCAGTTACCTCTCTTCCCCATCACACCTGCAACATCTGCAGTCTACCTTTGGAAAATTCGTTGGAGTGGACTTGGGCTATTAAACAACCTATGTAAAGACTTCCATGCAGACTTCCTAAATCTTCTAGTCTTTGTTGCATATTTAGGAGCCATATATCCACCCACTGTTTCTTTCTGAATTGCTTATCCAGTCTCATTTTCCAATACTTTCTAACCTCCTCTGATTTGATTCTTATAGTTATCTTGCAATATTTTGTATGCCCTACTAATTAACCCTTTTGAAAAGCAACTTCCGTTTTGGATTCTACTAAAACTCTACGAGTGCTGGTCGTTCTGTTACAATCCCACTTGTTTCTTTCTCTTTGCTTATACAGTAGAGAGTCGATTATCTGAAACATCAATTATTTGAACTAGCCTTCCAAAGTTTTCGGGTAGGAAAAGTCATAAAGTCCAAATATGTGAACATTATATACGTATCTGCTTGTGCATGTTTTTTGAGCTTGTAGCCAGCTCGTGTGTGAAAAATATTCTTTATTGTCCACTGAAATCACTGAATGGTTGAAAAGTCAATTCTAGCATTGCAGAAAAAAAACACGTTTTTTATCTTGTTCAGTTATAGGTTTGATTATTCAGCAGTTTTATTGTCCGAACTAACCTAGGTCTCAATTAGTTTGGATAATCGACTCTCTCTACTGTGCTACGTCAGTCCTTGATGGGGAAGGAAATATGAATTCTTGGCCTCTTCCCATTCTATTACCTTTCTCGCTCTATTTCATAGGATTATAGGAAGTTACTAGGCTATTGGCCCTGAGACCCTTATAAGCTATTTGTTCCCAATACCTTGGTTCCTTTGCCAGTTTTCTCCAGTAAATTCCAACTCCTCTTACCTATTGTGTACCCCTATTTGCAGCCATCCCCATCGGCAGAGTCTCCTTTCTGCATTCCTGTGTCGGCTTATTTCTTAGCATACTTTCTGCTACTTTATGAATGTAATATTCTGTATGGTTTTTGTTATTCTTCTTAAAGATTTGCATCTAAAATCCCAGTCTCTCTGCATTTCTTGAGCTTTCCCATTTCATAATAATCTCTTTCCACTTTGAATTATAGGTTTCTGCTTGTGCTATGTATAGGAGCCTTAACTGTAGCTCTGAAGTATTCCTCCAAATCAAATAATCCCAAACTACCTTGTTTTGTTTGAAGGATCAGCTTATCCCACCTGACTCTTGCCCTCTATCACTCTCAGACAAAATCCTTCAGCTCTTTATTAGTTGTTATCCACAACATCTCCTCTGATTGATAAAAATGCCTGACCTGTGCATAAAATAAAAGGGACAAAAAAAACATTTTCACTGCTTGTATCTTGCTAACCATATCCATAAAACAGAGCTTCCAGTTTCTCAATTTTGTCTCTTCCCACATATCCTTAGCTGCTGTAACAGAATCACTTTTTAATTCATACTCATAATTACTTCATTTTATCATGCCCCCATAAATATGGATATTGCTGAACCAATTTGTGTGTGGGTACATAATTTACAGCAAGTGCCTTCAAACTTTATCTTAATTTTGTATCCTAGATTGTCAGCCTGTTGTGCATAGAACAGAGAAGCTGTGATTGCTGCATATTTTGCTTGAGGGGCTGGCATGGAGAACAAAAGCCAAATAGATTGTGTGTGCACATTCACCAGTTGTTTGTCAGTAATATCCACTGGTAGTCTTAGAACTGCATGTGTGCTGCGTCACTTTAATCAAACAAGTAACTTTATTTTGAACAACACGGCAGCTCATCATAAATTATCTTACTACATAAGGCATCACACACATCTGCCTCTAGCTTAGAAATGCAGTGTATATTGGGATAACTACAGTATTAAAATGACAGTACCATACAGTAGTTTTCATTTGGCAATGGCTATGTTACATAGTCAAAGTATATGCAAACAGAATAGACACTCTACAGTTTTATTTAACTTAATATCACATGCTGAGGTTGTAAGTTCTCTGTTATCATAAATCTGCCAGGAAGGTAAGTGAAGAAAGGATTTTTGGTTCAGCAGTTGAAAAGGAGTGAACTAAGAAGTAATGGACCCTTAGGGCTGTCGTCTTGGATTTTGTTAATTATGTTTTTAATTTCAGTTGATTTGACTGCTTTGAAGTGGAAAAGAAGAAAGGATTCTGTTTGTGTTTTGAGTCAAGTGAGGGGTTGTTTTGTGGAAGTAGGCAGAAATAGTAGCTGCGTGAATGTAGAGGGAGGTCATCTGGTCAGGGGGGACCTTTCCAGTTAAGCAGGAGTTGTTACTTTTGATGTTCTGCATTATGACAATTATTTAGGTTACTCTAGCCCAGACTTTTTGGAGATTGTAAATGTTGACTTGATGGTTTTGAAGGTATATGGCTTTGTGACTCTTATAGGATCATAGGAGGTTACTAGGCTATTGGCCCTGAGGCCCCTATAAGCCTAGCCAAGAGTTTAGCCCATGTTTAGACAAGTCAGCACCTGATGCCCCTGTCCAGCAGGGACACGGGTGGAATCCAAGGGGTATGTTTTCTGTTTCCCATCCAGTTATCCAGGTTACACTTAAAAAGGGGTAAAGAGGTACTCTGCTTGATGTGGAGAGGGAGAAGGAGTCTATTCCATAGATGGGGGAGTCTCTGGGACACAACTCTGTCCCGCCAACAAGTCTTGTTGATGTCACAGACCAAGTTGAGGCCACACATGTCGGTTACTCAAGTGGAGCTTGATTTGCAGATATGCAGCAGTCCCGTGATTGCCTTGTATGCCAGACAGAGGTCACCTCTGAGGAGTCTGTATGAAACAAAGTTGAGGGATGTAGATGTTTGAGTCTCTGGAGTCTCCTGGTGAGGAACCTCTGTGGTCTCTCCAGCTGCTGCATGTGCTTTGCGAGTTACCTGCCAAAAGGGGTGTTGTACTCAATAATGGCCCTTATAAGGGAAGAATACAGGAATGTTATGACCTCCTTGTCCCTGGATGGGATGCGTTTACTTGTGAGGTGAGCCGTTTAGAAGGCTTTCCATACAACGGAAGCAACATGGTGGTCAAAAGTCAGATTGCTATCAACCTGGGTGCCCAAATCCCTCACGACTGATTGCGTGCTTAGGACATTGTTATTAATGTATTAATTTGTGAGGATATCACTCTCAGCAAAGTGGGTGATGATGCATTTTTTGGTATTCAACTTGAGGCCTTGTTTCTGGCACCAGTCATTTGTCTGAGTGAGACCCTCTTGTAGGATGTCCACATCACTAAGGGAAATGATGACAGCACCCAGCTTGCAGTCATCTGCAAACTTGGTCAGCCATAGCCCACTGGTTTTGGCCTGCACCTCAGAAAAGTATATCCCAAATAACTGAGGCCCCAAGACCAAACTCTTGGGTATGCTGCTTGTTACGGGTCTACTGCTTGAGGTGGCTTCCCCTATTTTTGACTACATGGATTATATCAGTGAGCAAGTTTGTTACCCATCTGGTAACATATGGATTGATGCCTAGTTGAGAGAGTTTATCTATTATGCCCGAGTGGGGAATAGTATCAAAGACTTTAGCCAGGTCAAGGTAGGCGGTGTCTTCCCCTAATCCATGGCTTTGGTGACTGTGTTGAAGAAGTCAACCAAATTTAGCAGACATGACCTCCCCTTGATGAAGCCAAACTGTGTGGGATCAAATGTTTGGAGGTTGCCAATGTCCTTGTTAATGAGGTCTATGATAATCCATTCCATGGCCTTGCAGATCAGGTAGTTAGGCTGATGGGTCTATAATTTCCTGGATCAGTGGATGCTCCACCTTTGTGTGAAGGGATGACAGTGGCTGTCCTCCTCTCAACTGGAATGAAGCCAGTACTCAGGCTTTGGTTGAATAGGGTGCCAAATGGTGCTGCACGTTCCTGCCTGATTTCACTTAGGATGCAGCCTGGGATGTTATCGGGTCCCATGGAGGCTGTATTTTTTGCCTTTACGAATGCAGTGATGACCTGTTTTCTAGATATAAGGGGAAGGGGGAAGGTACTGGGGATGCCCTGATTTACTGATGGGGGGTAAGAGGGGTGAAGTTTTTGCTAAATCTGTCAGCCAGCAAGTTTGCTGTATCTACGCCATCTGTATATGTGGTGCCCTTGACCACCAGTTCTGAATAGATCTGGGTGCTTCCTTTGAGGTTGCAGACATATGTGAAGGAGACCTTATGATTGTTTGTAGTAGATGTAGCCAATCTGGACTCAAGTTTGCTTTGGAGGATTTCACTAGTGCTCTTATTTGCTTGTTCAGGCTAAGGAGACATTGCTTCCAATTGAGCACTTGCTCCTTCTTGGTCTTGGACAGCAATTTTTTTCCTTTTGTTATAGAGTTTATTTATTGCAGATGTCCACCAGACAGATTTACTCTTCCTTGCAGAGGATGATTTAGTCCTTTTGGGTATTCCTGATTACATGCATCTATATAAATGCTCGTATAGTGCTTTGGTGTAGTTTTGTAAATTGGTGCCTGTTCTTACAGAGGGGGAGGGGGCTGTGAAGCTGTTTATACCACCCCTCAGGAGGCTGTAATCAGCTTTGGAGAAGTTTTTATGTCTGATCCTAGCGGGGGGGGGGGGGGGGTTGGGGGAGATTGAGACTTCGAAAGTGACTGCTTTGTGGTCTGATCTTACCAGGGAGGATGATACTGTAGGGATGCTGCAGTGGTTATTCGTGTTGGTTAATACCAAGTCCAAGATATCACCTCTTGTGGGGATAATCGACTAGCTGTTCCAAGACATTTGCATTGACAAAATCAAGGAATCTCTGGGCATTTGTGTTCTGGCATGATTTACCAAGAGCTGGGTAAAGGGTTGAATCTTGATAGATTTGAGCAGGTCCAAATAGTGGGTTAGGCATGTTGAGTTCGATCTGAGGGCTGGTAGCTAGCTATGATTTGAATAGGGTCTTGTCAATGGTTAACTGCACCTGGAGTGTCTCCTGTGCATCATACTGTTTGACCAGACTGTGGGTGTGTGTCTTTAATCAATATTGAAACTCCACCTCCTTTGGCTTTACTGCTCACAGTTTGGGGTCTGAATGTATGATAGGATGAGTAACCAGGTGAGGCTAGGGTGCTGTTTGCAGCTTTGAACCAGGTTTCTGTGACTGCACAGATGTCAGCATTTTCCAGGATTAGGAATGCTTGCAATGAGTGCAGTTTCATGTTTAGACTCCTAGCGTTTAGCAGCATGACCTTTAATTTGTGTTTTGTTGAAATTTTTATGTTTGTAGTTTTAACCTCATCACCTTTCCTAAACATGGCACTATAGGAAAGGCAAGAGCCTTTGCCAGAAGCCTGAAGCCCAGGTGAAACAGATGCAGGCCATCTCTGGCAAAGTATCATGTTCTGTCGATCATATCTTCCCAGGCTATCAAGTACTGGATCCCCCTGGAATGACACCAGAAAATAAGACAATTGTTAAAGTCAATCATTTTCAGTTTGTATTGAGGCATTATTCTGGGTGATAGTAGAATGCTGCTTAAGGCTAGGGACATACCTGCCTGGGACACATAATCAGTGAGCTATATCATGTCTTTCTTCATATAGTGCAGAGAGGTACATCTCAAGTCATTCAAGCCAACATGGACTATGACAGAGTCATAAACAGTACCTGTTGTTGAGAAACTTGAGTGCGTATGTGATGTGGTGGATTCTGGCACCTACCAGACATCTATCCATGACTTTCTCTTTATCCAGTGTGGTGAGAGGCACATCTGTGTGTCTTACAATGGAGATTGCTATGTCTAATATGTTAAGTTTATGGTGAAGCCTTAGTGGCTGTGAGGCACAGGTGTGAGGACTATGCATGGTATGTGGTGTGGAGGGCTGTGGAGATAGTGTGTTTTTGCCTCGGAGGTCTCCTTTGTGTTTTTGCCTC